>NC_140581.1:759513347-759625847 GCF_964204655.1 Triturus cristatus
TCTCCCTCTTCTGTCGCATGCATCCCTCCTCCTTCAACCTTTGCCCCGGCTTTCC
This sequence comes from Triturus cristatus, assembly GCF_964204655.1. NCBI lineage: Eukaryota > Metazoa > Chordata > Amphibia > Caudata > Salamandridae > Triturus > Triturus cristatus. Next base: position 759,513,403 of record NC_140581.1, read on the forward strand.
TTTAGCCCTCCTGGTGGCCGCTGCACATCATTCCCCTTCCTCTGGGTTTGCCCACATAGTATTGTGTAACGCAGAGTTAAAACAAGAGGAGCGAGCTGTACGAGCTGCGCATGCGCTGGGACCGGGCTTGTTTTGCTTTTACAGTCCCTGTACCCGGCACCCAGCGCTGATGCAATCAGGTGTTTTGGCCGGTTGTAGCAGGAGCTGGACACCCGGTAGTGCTGTAGGACGGCAGGTTCCCTTCACCGTTCCCCAGCGCTCCCCTGCCCGGTGCCGGCAGCATGGGACTGCAGTGGAGCAGCAGCGCCCCGGAGGAGCGGGAGGCGCTGCTAGGGCTGCCCACCTCTCCGGCCAGGGGCAGCCGGGTGTCCGGGCGGCGCTGGCTGGTCCTGGGACTCTTTTCGATGATGGCGTTCATGCAGGGCCTGGTATGGAACACCTGGGGCCCCATCCAAGGCTCGGCCAAGCTGGCGTACGGATTCTCCAGCCTGGACATTGCCCTGTTGGTGCTGTGGGGGCCCATCGGCTTCCTGCCTTGCTTCATCTTCATGTGGCTTATGGACAAAAAGGGTGAGTGCTGACCTGCAGGCCTTTGTTGATTCCCCTCCTCTCCTCAAATATCACTGTTTCGTTGTTGATCTCCGGTCCGCTGTTCCCCGAGACCCTGCCCGCTGACCTCCGGGCCCCAGTCCTCTACCCTGACTACTGCACCCTCGTCCGCTTTCTCTTCTACAGTCCTAATGACGACTTACCTTCCCATGCCCACTGGAACTATGTTAATGGCTACTGGGCCCAGTTACGTACAACTCGGCTTTTGAGCTTCCGACTGCCCCTTGTTTACTTAACTATAACGTTTTTGTGGTCTTTGAAAATCTAGTATTGGTTGATGACGACATCTTTAATTTGTAACAATTGATGTATTTACCATCTCATTTTGTCTGTTTATGGGTATATTCACTATGAGCTTACAGGCCAGAGAGGAGACGTGTTTCAAGTTATGATCTTTACTTTAAGAAATTGACATACGCTGATTCTTTTAGTTCCATCAGGACAGTGACAGCTAACCGTATCTACAAGACTCGGCAAGCATAAACATACAGTAGGCAGCGTTGTTTACAGCATCTTGGAGACATATGGCCACAAAACATATGGGATCCCATAATGTTTCTGGTTAAACTGTCCAAGATTTACCCATCGGTTGTCTTTTACAACGTGTTTTGAGTGCATCGCACCTCGTTGGCAAAATGTCCTTATTTTTTGCTTGCTTAACAGTAATCCATCTTCAACTCAAACAAAAGGTGACTGAGCAAAATGGAATGGGTTCTGAGGTTCTTTGTGCTGCCGGACATATTGAACATTTGTAATCAAATTTTTTTGTAATGAGGAACTCTTAGGGTGTGTGCAAACTGCTAAAAGTTGCGAGGGTTCTTCATTTTCTAAGTGCTTTTATAGACTTTAATTGACATTGGTATGTGCTTGTATCTTGTGGACCCCTTGGAATATGCTGTTCAATGTGGGTGTTCGTGCAGACCAGAGTTTGGAGTATTGATGTTGGTTGAGGTTTTTATGAAGGGAATAGTTATTAGTGGACCTGTATGTTTGGCAGTGTAGCCAAAGAGTAGACTTGTTTATCAGGTAGAGATCTGTTAGGGTTTGTTTGCTCGTTGTCCAACAGATGACCTGTTTTATTTAGGAAACAAACAGGCTGCCTCGTTGTTGCTCTGTGTGCACGTTTAATGTTTTTCCTACGAACTCCTTATTATTCTTATTTACAGCATTTCTAATCACTCTATGCTTATATATCACTACCTCACAACATCCCTCTCCCTCACTACCTCACTCTTTCACTACCTCACTCTCTCTCTGCTAATGCAATAGGTATCACATATGCAAAAAAAAAGCTAATGCCAATAGAAATGACAATGTCATTTATTTAGGGATACAAAAATGATTAAAAAAAATAATGGAGCAATACCAATAGCTCTACCTATAATATTGCCGAGACCATTGCATTGTAAATGCTTGTTATAAATTGGTGTTGGATTTCTTTCAAATTGTGTCAATTACTTATCGTCTTTGTTGGTGCTCTGAAATGCTGAACATGTTTCTCTAGTAAAGCCTGACTGCTCTGTGCCACACTACCAGGACTGATCTAGGGATTCTAAAGGACCTATTTGGGGTAATGTGGGAATATTGTAGAGGGAAGCCTAACTAGCCTCACTGCATAATACTCCACTTTTCTACATTAGGTCTTTATGTGGCATCCAAGTGGAACTAGAGAACCAATTGATCAAAATAGACAGTGGGAGGAAGGATGAGCCCGTTGAAAAAAATTCTTCAAACTGCTAATTTTTATTTATCTCAATTCACTCCAGTGAGATCTGGTCTCTGTTGCTTTAAAAGGTTCTGCTCAGCTCGACCAAGTGCATGGTGAATAGGAAACAAGATGAAGATAAGAACTAGAGTTGAGAGAATGAGAGAAGATTTTTCAAAGTGGCTTCCTCTCAGTCAGTTATCGTCTTACAAGTTAATCAGAGTGAGTAACTTTGTAGAAATGGGTGGCAGACAGAGTCTGAAGACTGTTGCATTGCCTTGGAAATGGTCTAGATAAAACTCTGTGTCCCTGTCGAGTTTTTCCAGAAGAAAATGTTATTCTTCAAAAGATGCAGGCACTTTTAGGGGAGAAGATGGCAGCTGCGTAGCGTGCAGGTCGCAAGCTCTGGAGTCTCCCAGTCGCTGCGCTCGTGAATGCCTCCCAATGCCGCTTACACCACCCTGAAGTGTCTTACCGCCAGTGACTTCTCGGTGTTGTCGACCACAGGCTGGTTAATCCGCCTTCCAGAATCTTACGCCGGTCCGCGTTGTTCAAGGTCGCCCTGGAGCTCAGGAAGAGCCGCAGGGCAGCAGCACAAGGCTTCCTCCGGGCGAGTGGAGGCAGTGTCAGTATATACGCTGCAGCCACACGCCCTGGAGGCTTGAGGATTGCAATCTCATCTGTGGAAGAGCAGCCAGCCACCATTAGCAACGGAGGAAGCCAGGATCCAAGAGTTAGGGGGACCACTGCGGGGGTCATTTGCTGCGGGTCAAGAGGGCAGGTATTAGTCGGTGCCCACGCTGAGAAAGGGAGAGAGTCCATAGATGCTGAGGAGAGGCGGACTCCTTCATTGGATTTAGGTGCTCCGTCTGGTCTAACTCCCTCTGCAAGTTCCCATAGAGGTCTCCCCATAGAGAAATCCAGGCAAGAAGTAAAAAAGAAAGGAAGAAAACAACAATAAAAAAGGAAGAGTTCCCAGGTCCCATATTCAGGATTACAACATCTCTGCGTTCTTTTTTCAAAGTACAACAATCAGTGCTTACTATAAAAATATAGAGTGGCTCAGAGTCAGTCGGGGGACTATATCTACTATGGACACATTAGCCACAGATATGGAGAGATGAGAGCAATCTGGGCAGGGTAACCCCCAAGAAAGTATTAAAGCCATTACTCCAGACGGAGCAAAGAACCGTAATGGTGATAGCACTCAAGATAAAGGACACAAAGATCATGGAGGGCATATACCAGTCATGAACATAACCCCCGACAATACGAATTCCGGGGAATCATTGGTTAGCTCTCTAGAGGCGATGTTGGGAACGCTAACTGCAGACATCAGGAATGGTTTTTCAGTATCAGAAGCAAACCAGCGCGAAATTTATGGGTTTTGCGAGACATTAGAAGAAAAGTTGAACACTATCTGAGGACAGAAATACTCGAAAATACAGTGGAGGAGTTAAAAGAAGACCTTGCAAGTAGTAAAACGGAGCTCCAGGCACTGCGTAGGGACGAGCAGGGCCTTCAGGAAAAACTGGAGCAGTTAGAAAATAATTCCAGAAGGAATAATCTGAGGATTCTAAATGTACGCGAAGGAAAAGAAAGGGAAGATTTAAAATCGTATGTGGTAGCTCTCATAAAAGCTTCAGTTCAGGTAGAGGAGAGTGAGGCGGACATTGCAAAAGACATACAAAGAATACACAGAGACCCCTTCTGGAAAAATCCAGGTAGAGTGAAGCCAAGAAAGATTCTCATTAACTTACAGACTTATGGACTAAAAGAAAAGATACTCGTATCTGCAATGAAACTAAAATCCTTGAAAGGCCCAGACTTCTCATTCGAAATAAGATCAGACCTATCGCAAGTTACTTTAGAATCTAGACAGTGGGAATTGGGCAAACGCATAGAGGACTTTAAAAAAAAACAGGGGCAACTGTACAACTTAAATTCCCCGCATCGTTACGAATAATGCACAACAATAAAATGCACATGATAAGGAACACAAGGGAAGCAGATGAGCTGTTAGAAAGCATCAAGGGAGGTGGAGGGGGAAGATGTTGCAAGATAATGAGCTGGTATTCACTACACATGCACACAGAATCTTATAGCAATTTTTTTGCGGGGCTGGGTGTTACGGAGCAAAAGAAAAATTTGGACTAACATCAAGTCCAAGAAGAAGCAGGGGTGGGTTCTCCATGGTAAGGTGTGGGGGGGATGGTAGAAGGGGGTCATGGGGTGAGAAGCATTTGAGGAAATCGAGAAAAAAAAATCCTCAAATACCTCCGAAAAATTAAGCAGAAATAGCACAGTAAAGATATGTCCAGATCCTAACTTGGAATGTTAACGGGCTACGTGTGAAGGGGCATAGGGATAGATTAATACAATATCTTAGAGACTCTCCTGACCAAATTCTAATCCTACAGGAGACGCACTTGTTAAAAAAGGAATGTGTCGATTTTTTGGGAAAACAAAGATGGGTACAACAAGTTCTATGTACTGACCAGAGCAGGAATGTCAGAGGAGTTGCCAGAACAGTGGAAAAGCAAGCAAAAATATGGGTGACACAGATGAAGGTGGATAAAGGGGGTAGGTGGGTTATAGCCGACGTCAAAGTAGATGATAGGCCATTAACGTTAGTAGGCTACTATGGCCCAAAGCACGACGGTTGCGAACCATTAAAAAAATCTGTGTGCTAATCTCTTTGAATTCCCTGGTTCAATAATTATGGGATGAGATTTTAATATTATATTAGACCTAAAGTTAGACAAATCAACTAGAGCAATACTGATGCCTAATTCACGAGCACTCCTAAAAACCATGATGAGCAAGCATACCCTGTGTGATCTTTGGAGAGAAAGAGCAGGAAATCTACAGGGCACATCCTTCCATAACAAGAAATATGGAAGTAGGTCTAGAATAGAATTCTTCTTAGTGGATTGTAGCCTCAGAGAGGATATCTCAGATATTGAATATAAGGCGGGCCAACCTCTCAGATCACTCTGCAGTTTTATTAACACTCAAAAACAGCACTAGGTGTGAAGAAATAAGGTGGACTTTAGACCGCACCATATTGGCTGATAGCGAAGTAATGAATAACTTGAAGGAAGAGTTTAGAGAATTTATTGAGATCAACAGGGGCTCAGCCACAAATGGAATAGTCTGGGATACCCTAAAAGCATTTTAGAAGTAAGATCACCAGTGTAACTGGTCATAGGAATAAGCTGTATAAAAGGGAAATTTCTTGGTTAGAGGATGAAATAGAGCGATTAGATACGGAGATAAAAAGATCAGATCTACAGGAGAACAAAGCGGAAATAGAAAAGAAGCAGCTTCTATTAGAGAACCAATTATCAGAGATCCTCCAAATAAGGATTAGAAAAAGGTGGGATGCCACTAAGCTAGCACATTTTGAGTATGGCGAGGGAGTATGAAAACTGAATAAAAACCGGATTAAGGAGATCAAGGAGGATCGGTCCAGAAATACTTTGAATAGCGAGACAGAGATCAAAGAGGCCTTTAAGGAGTTCTTTCGTATCTTATACATGGAAGAGAAGGACGAAATGGTAGATGTCGAGATTGAGGGCTGGTTAGCTGAATCTATTCAACCCATAGATGTTAATCAACAAAAAATTCTAAATCAAAGGATTACCAAGGAGGAAGTAGTTAAGGCCATTCAGTCTAGTAAAGGGGGTAAAGCGGCTGGGCCGGACGGCATTCCAATGGAGCTTTATAAGATCTTGGCAGAGATGGTATCCCCTCTTTTGAGGGAGGTAGGTGTCTTAGCATGTGCAATGTATTTTTCTGGTGCAGAGCAATTGCCCACCTGGCGTCAACACATACAGTGTCAATATACTAAGATACCATTTGGCACAGCCCTAAGAGGTAATAGATCCCCCTCCTTTAGGGATCTCTTTGACTGGTCTCTTCAAGAGACACTCTGAGCTCAGCTTCCATATGGCTTCAAGACTAATAGATCAGGACCTCCGCAGCAAGGGAATAGCAGGTTTCCAGTTAAAGGCAGGAAGGCATACTGTTCCTGGAACTGAAGTCAAGAAGCAGGAGACTGGTCATAACAATCCTGGTATCAATCTTTAGACCAGAAGGAACTTGGGCATGAAAGATAGCTTGACCAGTAAGCAGGTTACCGCAAAGATGTTTGATGTGGTGCTGTACAGTTCTGTTTTTACAGAGAATTCCCAATTCGTCATTGGCTGGGATTTCACACACCATGACCATCCATTCAAATATGTTTGTAGATGAGCATCCACCTATATATTGCAGCAGTGCAACACAAGAAGCTGTTGTGATAAATCACCTTCCCAAATGTCATGCCACTTACCCGGTTATACAAAAATGGATTGAACTGCAAAGCTTTTAAGGTCGCAATTACAAAGGGCCAGGATAGGACAGGGGCCTCTGTGCAGCAAATCAGGAGGGTTGTCAAAAAGTACTACATCCCACTCAGAGTATTTAACTCCTTATCACACCTTGCTATGCTGTACCCAGGGGAAAAAAAGCAAATGCTGAAGCATGTTTTTAGCACAAGAGCACCTGGGCCTGCAAACCCTGCAGTGCAGAGATTTCAGTTTTAACCGAACAAAAAAAGTCTTATTTAAAAGTCCATATGATAAACCCACCTCCTTAAAATGTCGCGGAGCATGGAAATAAGGCAGAGATTAACATCAGCTCAACACTGGTATAAACTCCTCTGCACATCAATACAACAAACTAATGATAAACATGATCGCCAACGACTTATTCCACAAATTCATGATGAAAGTCCTGAATCGGACAAAACTGCATTTTCTGACCGTGGAAACATAACTAGTGTATTAGGAATTTGCCCCCGATTTAGGATAAAAATCTAAAGAAGTTTCTAAGGTGCAACTCTGGCTTGTCCTAATTTTGAACCAAAACAAACAGTCGTTACATCTGGGTAGAGTTTGTTCCTAAGGTAATCTTCACTTAAAAGAAACAGCTGGAAGCAGGTGCCCAGCTTTCCATTCAATCAAACTTATGACCTCACATGGCACAGGGTTAGTGCCTGCGCAAAACCTCCAGAGATATTTTCGATAGCTACGCAAAACATACTAGACACAACAGGATACGAGCACTCGATCCGGACAATATTGATCATTGCAGTATGGCAAGAAGTAAAGCGATGTCAATAATATATTTATATACGTGTACATTTAAAAAGCATATTTCTGGGGAGGCTATTAGTAGCCTATTTTAAAGAGGTTCACAGTAGCAGTTACCTTTAAAAGAACTTACATTTGCTTCGAAATTGACCTTCACATGAGCTGGCACAAGACAGGACCATAAGTAACAAGGAGGAATAGGTGGCCAGTCATTAAAGAACGCATGAGTGTGTATGGAATTTCAGGTTTTCACATTTAACACATGCGAAGCTCATTTAGTCCTAGATTTATATTTGCAGTTTCGTGCTCTGCGTGGCTTTCGAAAGGTAAAGCAACACAACAAATACAATGAGAGAAAACTATACTACAACTTGTTGACTCTAGACACGTGGAGATGTATTCAAAAGTTCCCTCCATGCACAGCACACAACTACAAACAGTATTGTTTAAAGAAACGTGTATACAGGTAATGCGAAAACGTTGAACGCGTTTCTCACTGGACGTTCTGAGGATGGGATAAGCTGGCGACCCGTTGCACAGCATGCTTATCTAAATATAGAGAATCCACTCACTGGCGCACACTCACCTCTCCTCTCCCTCCCCATGCTCCGTTATACACCCCATGGTTTTCCTCGGCCAGACCCAATTCCTTCAGCCAGGAATACTGCGGCTTGTTGATGAGTAGGGTAGACATGAGCGCAGCTGAGTGCCTGCAGCGGAGAAACGCAAGCTTTCTGCAAAGGAAGAGCCGCCTGGTGAGAGCAAGGCTGAGCTGCTGCATGGTGAAGAGAGGAAATTTGCCATAGGCTAATAGTACAAGTTCATATGCAGACCCGCCCCCAACATGGATGCAAGCTGATTGGGAGCGCGGGGCTCTGCCCTCAACTCAGCAGTACATCCATCTGTAATGAGACAGATCTGTAGAAACAGACAACGGACGACCGCAACATGCGCTTCATGTCTAGTGAACCTAGCAGCCATATTACAACTTCAGAACTTCGTGAAATATTGAGGTAGTGACTCTATCAAGATCATGTTCTAAGGAACCATCGGAGACAATAAGTAGGGAATTTATTTTAACGTGAAAGTGTTTTTCCATTGATTAGCAAGTTTGTGTGTTCGGATGTGTTAGTGGGCCAATGCTAGACTGAGTCAACGGGAAAAGGCATGGATGACTGAGTACATTGATGAATGGACGCGCGAGAGCGCAGGTGTTTGTATCAAAGGAGGAATCGTCCCAATGTTTCAAGGTCCATGCAATGATGTACTGCTCCAGTCCAGTTTTTTCTTTGAATTCTGGGACTTGTAGCCAATGCAAATTGTAATGCAAATGTCAGTTTAAATAGCAAATCACATTAGGCTTTACAATGAAAACAAGACAAATATTAGAATAAACCAATGACGTTTTATCAAAGATTTTAACTCATTACAGAATGCAAAATTAATGGTTATAGTCAGTCAATTAGTCTTTTAAATTAAGAAGTAGCATGTAGCTCAGATTAGAATTCAAATAATAAAAAAGCAGAAAAGCATTGTTTGATTAAAATAAAATAAGTCATAAATCCGAGGTCAGACCAACATCGTGTTGCTGCCTAGAGATCCAGGTAGAGTGAGTGTAACACCCCCAGCCAAGACTTATTTTATACTGCTCTGCCAAGTACCATGCATCAGGTGCTAGACTTATGCATTTTAGTGCTGGTGTGTGCATCACCGCACTGAAATGCATTAGTCACTGTTAGAAATGGGGGTGTCTTGTTGGCAGAGGTAGGTACCAAAGTCCAAATAGGGACCCTTGCTTCTAGTCAGAGTAAGGGGGATACACTTCTAAAATAACCCCTGCTCATCCCCTTGGTAGCTTTGCACGGGCAGACAGGCTTATCTCTCAGAGGCAGTGTGTAAAGCATTTGCGAACACATACAGTAATACAGTGAAAATACTACAAATGGACACCACACCAGTTTAGAAAAATAAGTAATATTTTTTCCAAACCAAACAAGACCAAATTACAAAAATCCACAAAACAGTAATAAAAATATGACTTTCAAATGGTAGAAATAGTTCAGTTCAAAGCAAAGTGCAGATGTGACATTTTCAGACAAAGTACCTTGGATGCGTCACGCAAACAAACAAAACGGGCAGCAGGGAAGGTGATGCGTCGGTTCTTTACACTCAGGGAAGGTGATGCGTTGGTTCCTTGCTCCGGGAGAGGTGATGTGTCGGTTACCTAATGCTGCGCAGGGGCGGTGATGCGTCGGTTCCTTACCAGAGGGGAGGTGATGCGTAGGTTTCTTACTATATGGGGAGGTGATTCGTCAGTTTCTTACTGCGTCACCCAATGATGTGACAGACCTGGCACATCAATGCGATGCGACGATCCGGGACGATGCATGAGTTTCTTCCAGCCGCACAGCAGGGCTTGCGTTGGAATCAGTGTGGTGATCTCAGATTTCGGAGATCGGTGTACTCGATGTGGCGTGCAGCGATTTCTCGAGCCGCGGGCAGGCTCTGCGACGATTTCTTCGGCGATGCATTGGAAACAGGTGCGAATGCGTCACACTTCTTATTGTTGCATTGCTTTTCCAGCTCCCAACAGCCAGAACAACCTCCAGAGGCCCAGAACAGCTACAGGCACCTCTTGGCAGGTCAGAACTCCCAGCAAGGAAGTTCAAGGGAGCTGGGGGTGAAGTCTTTGTGTCCCTGAGACTTCAGAATAGGAGGCACGCTCTTCTTCAAGCCCTTGGAGATCTTCCTCAAGCAGGGGACACAGCAAACAGCAAAGTCCCTTTTCCTTTTCCTTGGCAGAAAGTAGCCACAGCAGGCCAACCCCAGATAGCTAACAGCACAGGGGCGGTATTCCTTGTCAGCTTCTCCATCTCCTCTCCTTGGCAAGGGTTCCTCTTGATTTATTTCCCAGAAGTGATCTAAAAGTCTGGTGTCTGGGTGTCAGAACCCCAAAAGTCATACCTTATGTACTCGCGGAGTAATCTCGCAGGGATGACGTGAACAACCTCCACCGTCCCCACCTTTCCCTAGTAAAGGAATGTATACTGACCATGGCAAGCATAGGACCTGGGGAAGGAATCCTAAAAGCGTGGAGGAGATGTCTTACGTGAAGACCTGTAGGGGTGCGCCTACCGATGCTGAGGGAACTCTCCTGGGAATCACCGGCTGGATAAGGGATAAACCATATGGATTAGTGCGTCTGCCCTTCCTTCTCCCGGAGTATTACACATATATCACACACACCAACATCAGGGGTACTGCCAAGGGGTATATAGTCACCTGGAGAATGTAATGATCAACAGAGATGAGAAGTCTTCCAGTATAGGTGAACAGGACAAACAGGAAGGTAGTTTGTGAGCATTCCTACTCTTGGTTTAACAGAAAAAGTAACAGTGGCGCTCCTGCGTGAGTGTGGGTTAAAGTATAGGCGGCAACGCGCTCCTGCGCGTGCCGCAATGGCAGAGAAACACAAGCGCTCCTGCGCGTGTGTAAGGAAATGTGGAATGCAGCTAAGCGCTCCTGCGTGTGCCGCATGGGGGAGAATAAACAAAGGCGCTCCTGCGCGAGTGTAGGTAAGGTTGAATACGGTTACGCGCTCTTGCGCGTGTCGCAGAGGTTGAACAAACAAAGGCACTCCTGGGCAAGTGTAGGATAAGGTTAAATACGGCTATGAGCTCCTGCGCGTGCTGCAAAGGGTGAACAAACAAAAGCTCTCCTGCGCGAGGGAAGGGTAAGGTAAAATACGGCTACGTGCTCCTGCCACAAGGGTGAATAAACATAGGCGCTCCTGCGTGGTTGTGGGACAATGTTAAATGTGACTATGCGCTCCTGCGCATGCCACAATAGTAGAGTAACAAAGGCACTCCTGCGTGAGAATGAAACAATGTTAAATGCGGCCACGCGCTCCTGCGTGTGCCGCAATGGTACAGGTAGCCCCACGCACCTGTGTGAGCGTGGGACCAGAATTGTAACAGCGTGCTCCTGCGCGTGTTACCGGTGGCAAGAACACACCTGCGCTCCTGCACGAGTGTGTGTGAACCAGGATTTGCCTGTTCACTGATGATGGTGAAGGATTCTCCTGCATGGGAGTCTGCAGCTGGTATCCGGGCAAAGTTCAGTACTTGAAGCACCATCAGGTTGAGCACCGCGGACTTTTATGCGGTCTCACCTGGTAGTGCATTGTCAGCCGACCTGATGCACTTCCTGTGCTGAGAAGGCTGCACCGCTAATTGGTCCTGAATTCCCTGTTGAAATGCCCCAACACGCGGACCTGTCTACCAACATGCACACTTTACTAGACCTGCCCAGAGTGGGAGCCACGACAGTGGGCCCCTCTTTTCAAACAGTAAAACTCTATGTTCTCTCCTGGTCCAGGGCTCCAAGCCCAGGCCAAACCAGACAGAAACACCAACACCACAAAAAACATAGGCACACAAACAAACATACAGAGGGTGCAGCCACCACCACATCGAACTGCCCCGCCCTCCACCACCAGCACATCCACAGACACTGCAGCCACCACCACACCCACATGCATTTCAACCACATCCAGCACCTCCACAGGCACTGCATCCACCACCACACCAACATGCTCCACAACCACACGCAGCACCACCTCAAACACCACACCCACCACCACATCACATACACCACCAGCACACCCATATGCACCACCACCACACCCATCACTTCCACAGCACACCCATCCACACACACAGGTAGCTTAGAATATATAACCAAAAAACTCACAATCAAGCAAACAACAGACACCTAGTAAGCAAGATACACCCAAACATACACGATATACACCAGACCCACAATCAACTGCACCCTGAACAGACACATGAAATCCCTCTACCTCCCAAACCCAACTCCCTGCTAAACACCCTATCCATTTTCCCATAGAAGATGTCCTATTTACCCTTTCCCTAACCCCTTCTAAATCACAACCCACCACTAGCAAACACGAATCTACCCCTTCCACACCTCAACCCACCCCTTCCACATCCCAACCTACCCCAAAGAAATGCAAATCTACCCCTTTCACCCCATTGTACTTCATGGACTGCCATTTGGCTTGGATATTATTTTGAGAGCCTTATCTCTTTTTGTGGAATATAACCATACTTCTGATTTCACCAAATTACTCATGACATTATTTTTCCTTAGCAATTGTTTGATTCCTAGCACTGTTTCTGGGTAAAATGTGAAGTGCTTATTTTCCTTTACCATAATGGCAGGTAATATAACAGGTAATTTTAATGTCTACTTGGTTAAGTGCATACACTAGTTAGCAAAGTATGTGATGGTCATTTAAATGCAGGTGCAGGCATTCATCATTGTAATGTCCACTTTACTATTTGTTTCATCTTGATTACTGATATGTATGAATAATGTTGTGACTATTGAAATTGCATACAGTACAGGACTTGCACTAGACAAGGGGAAATGTTACATGGAGGTATATGTTGAAAATTTCTAATTTGTGACTGACAATGATTTTACTGTTAATTTCGAAGGTAAAGGTTACACCTTGTGCTGGGCCGGACAGGCCATAGCGAGCACCGGGCATTTCCCTGGCGGGGCACCAGGGTAGGGGGCCGATTTTGTTACAGGGCCGTATTTGCAGCATAGCTGCAATATCGTCCGCTGTAACGAAATCGCCCAAAACGGCAGTGTCAAACAGCTCGGCTGCACCCCCAACTCCCCCTGGGGGGGGGGGGGGAAGGGGGGCAGGGCGGCTAGGCACTTTGCCAGGGCCGGTTGTGGTTCCCAATGCAGCCCTGACCTTTGTCTAGTGCAATTTCTATAAAATGTTACATTGCACTTATCCCTATGATGTGTGCTGCATATGGTTTTAATATGGGAATTTTAGGAATTTCTTTAAACACACCTGTATAATGACTTTCTGATTTTTATTTGGATATCATTTTTTGTGCAAGTTGAAGTGTCTATGTTTTTTTAAGGCAGCATGCACCACATTTATACATACAATGGGATCATACACGTGTGTTTCTTTAATGTCTTAAACGTCAAAATTACAGACATATGCATTGTACATTGTTATGCTATTGCTTGAAGAGAGATGTAAATGCATGAGTCCTGTGCAAATGTTAACAGACAAGTCTATAGGTAACAGTGGAGCTTACCATCGATTGCGTCCATGAAGGTGTTGGTTTTGTTCTTCATCCAGCAGCAGCAGCAAGACTTGGAAGATCGGATCCACGGTGGAACAGAAAATGTAAAAGTGAGAAAAGGTGAATTTCTGCCTTTTATCTTTTCCATTCCGCCAACTCAAATGTGGAGGTTTAACCACAACAGTCACATCGACGGGAAGGCACATCGTGATTGCCCAGTGGGGAAACTGCTATTCCTCCCTCCGACAGCCGCTTTTGCCTATCCTATTTTCTGGTGGTGACGGCAGGACTGCAGCGGTCTTTCTTCTATGGACCCGCTAACATCTAAATAGGGTGGGCGGACTACCAAGCTGGCGCACATCAAGACCGTCGAAATAGCCATGGCTGGACCGGATCCACCAACATATAAGCCAGGCCCTATGTTTGTCCTTCTTTACAATTTTATCATCCTTCCCACTAAATTCATCCACGTGATAACACGGGGGGGATTGCAGCCTAAATAGCAAGTCCTCCCCACCCCAAATAAAAGAGAGAATGTAAAATAAGCTGTCCTACCTAACATATAATAAATTCCTTTGATAATGGGCTCTCGCCCAGTCAAAATCAGATTATTTGTAACATAAGTTTCTTCACACTTGCTCAAACATACTACTTCTGCTGCTTTGTTCTGTTTCTTTTCACTTACCATACACATTTGCCCCTTTTTTACCAGAGGAAGACTGTGGTTTGGGTGTACTCTTGCACATCTGATCATCTCTTCTTCCCTTTCCAACTCAACCGTTCTCTCCTCGACCTTCCCATGGAAACGCGCCTTCTGGGAAGATTGCTTCAGTTCAAAGTGAAATAGGCAGAATTTGCATGAATTAAAAGCAGATCCTGAAATGGCTATGCGGGTAAGTAATCAGGTGGGGGTTAAGAGACAATACGCACTGCTGGGACAAAGCATCAGAAATCACCATAGTCCTATAGGTGAGTGTCTGTGGAAGGAGCTGCATGCATGCATTTACCCTGGGGTCCACAACTGTCAGCATCACACAACCATGAGATAGGATGCACACACAGTGGACTCATCGAAGACATCTACGGTCGCCACCAAGCAAAGCTCCAGCATGAAGACAGTGAAAAAAACACAATTAGGGCAATAGTTGGTGCTCTAAACAATCTCTCAAATACCTACATGAGTGAAGAATAACTGAGTTGTCAAAATAGGGGCACAATACCAACTCGCCTGGGCATTACCCCGATGCAATCTTCCATTTCCTTATATAGGAATGGTAGTGTTAACATTTTTAGTTTTAACAATCGCATTACTTTTCAATATATGCCATATGTTCCTGCACGATCCTCCAACTTAGCCTTATGCAAGGAAATATCCACTCTTGGGAAGGTGTTGGATTCACCTACTTTACCTTATCACCATTTTGAATGTGATTGCCTAACTTTGCGTACTTTGGTTTTCCTACAGATCCAAGCAAGTTCACAACTGTGAGTAGCCCACTGATATACTTACATACATAAACTTGGCTCCAGTGAAATTCCCTTTCTAATTACATGTTACTTTGATTTTTCTTGAACATGGCTTGCTGCTTTTTCACTTGTCTTATTGTCCTGATGGTGGCCCATTAAGTAAACAAGATTAAAACACCATTGCCGCATGTGGCTAATATAATTTGTTATAGGTTCTCCCAACTCAGTGACCTATGAATACTAATACTTCAGAGTCAATAGATAACTGATTGAGCTGTTTCATTTTGTTATTGTTCATATACACACTTTATTATGTTTTGTATAATTATCACTGTATACTCACATATGAGCACCAAGCACTTTAATTTAAAGCATTAAAAATCACCTATTTGCAAAGTATATGTTTGTCTTCTATAATTTATTCATTGAATGTGATGAACTTTCAACATTTTTTGTCTGTTTCTATACCACATGGAATCTCTGTTCTAGGTGTGTCAATTGCCCCTGATTTCAAGTGGATCTTTTTTAAGGGCAGCTCCAGTTTACCCCATGCATGTATGTCCAAAATAAACAACTGGATGCTAATAATACGTTTGGGAGAAATATGGATAAAGGACTGTCTTTCATTATTAATAGCATTCAAAATGTAACTGATGCCAGTAAATCATTTTGTGGGCAAATAAATGCGGAGACTCAGTAACAGAATAAAAGATATTGCCATGTATTTTTGAGAATGCAAAATAGGGTACAAATGGTGAGAAATTGGCTACTGCTATTGGGTACTTACCAGAAGAACAATACATATTTGACAGACAGTAGAAGGCACACTGTAGCAAGGATGTAGCTAAGGTATTGGGCCAGGTTACATCATTACTGGAGTTGTTGCAAGCATGTTCAAGTCATCAGGCGACCACTGCTCTGTAAAGTGAGGAAGCTTCCAGCTACAGTAGTTTGTCTGTGGCTGTTGAGATAAGATGTAGGCATACTCATAATCAGACTACTGACAGAAAAGAGGACATGTCTAAAACAAATACTAACAGACCAGTGTTACACCTCGGGCTTCGTGTCTGACCTCTTGGCTGGTTGGGAACAATAAAGTTCAATACACGAGGGCATGCTCTTTGCAGACGTTCCCTGCCTGTGGGGTATAGAGGCGGACTTTGTGTACACTCCCTCCTTAAATAGGGGCGTTGCCAAGAAGCCAGTGCTTGGCTTTCAGTATCGTG
Organism: Triturus cristatus; assembly: GCF_964204655.1. Classification (NCBI taxonomy): domain Eukaryota; kingdom Metazoa; phylum Chordata; class Amphibia; order Caudata; family Salamandridae; genus Triturus; species Triturus cristatus. The sequence continues at coordinate 759,529,688 of NC_140581.1, forward strand.
GATCCTGTTTCCTGGCTGGACGATTCCTTCTAGTGTCCTGATTCCCCTCGCAGGCTGTACGTGTTGTTTTCCCTGCCAAAGGAGTGCATTTGATGAGTGTCGTCTAAGCGAGAGGATTGCTCCGCTTATGGCTTCACTCCTGTGTCGTTCCTGTATGTTGTGCGGTAAGCCTTGTGAATACCGCTGAGATTCGGTTGTCTTAGGAAGTTTTCCGCTACCTTTCTTGGAGGTAACTCCTTCCTTTTCCCTTTTCATTTGGCCCCCGAACCTAGGGGCAGGCTTGGTCGCCCTCCTTACTGCCGTCTTAGCTTCCCGGAGCAGTACAGTTGCTGGTTAAATAGCAACCCGAAGTAGAGTGTTTAGTTCGTGGGCAGTTCATTTGTTTTTGGACGCGCGGTGCGCGTATTGGTAATGCAAGAGGCATACCGACATTTTCTTTTGAACCCGGCAACTTATAACGCGCGGTGCGCGTAGTTAGTAATGGTGTTCCCGTGTAGTTCCGGGGTTGAGCTACAGCTTTGTAAACGCGCGGTGTGCGCGGCAAGGATATTTGCCTCCCCTTAGACCCTTGGGCGTTCATGGTGTGAGCAGCCTGGTAAACTAGCGTGTGCTATTTTTTGTGTTTCCTCTATGGAATTGTAAGCTGCCTAAATCCTTGTGGTTTGAGTCCTTGTAGTAGGGTTCTCCTTTATCCTTTGCCCTATCTGTCACCTTTAATTCACTAGGAGAGTCATTGCTCAGTACCTGCCCGCAGCCACCTTTTGTCCGAAAATACTTCCCTGCTGCCTTTAAGTCATTCCAAGCATCACGAGATGTCCAGCTGGTAAGAGAGGAAAGATTTACTGTACACTAACTTATGTAGCTACAGAGTAGTTTACAGAGTCCAGAAGATAGGATAGTTGTACTAACATCTCATTTGTCTCCTTTTAGGTCTTTCCTTACGCCTGCCCTTGAAGAAGACCAGCTGGGGGACTTGAAGTGTGTTCCTTCCCATTTTCAGTCCCCACATCTCTCTTTGCCTTTCTACTTTGAGGGTGTTGTTAATTCACTCTATTGTGGACAGGGTTAGAGAGTGTGGGAACATTCTCGTCGCTCCCGTGGATCAGACGCTCACATCCTTCAAAGGTGGGTGTGTTCGGCAACAGAAAGCCAAGCCCACGAATTAGATCCACCCGAGCGACGATGAATCCCGAAGGAGCTGGTGTGGGATTAGATAGTCAACTAGCCCCCCCCCACAGTTGACGACTTGGCCGTTGCACTTGTAGAGTTACAGAAAGAAGTAGGGAGACTTAGAACAGAAAACCAACATCTACATATGGAATTAGAAAGACACCAGAGAAGAAACAGTACAGAGGAAAACCCCTCAGTCAAGAGTAAACGTACATACATTTAACCGGCTCGGTTTATGGCGCCTGTATTGTCTGGCGATTCTGTTACTGGCAGCTCTACTAACCCACAAACCGTACAGGTCTCCGTACATACACCCGTTCCCGTACCATTGGCAGTTCCAGAACGATTTTACGGAGATAGTACTAAGTTTAGTGTTTTTCTCAATCAATGCCAATTACATTTTTTGTGTAAGGCTGCTGCCTTTCCCGATGATGCTGCTAAGGTGGCCTTTGTTGTGTCCTATTTAGGGGGTAATGCGGCAAATTGGGCCGTGCCTTTAGTTGAAAACAATGATCCCCTCCTGTACAACTTTGTTCTCTTTAAAGAGAAAATGAAGAGTCTGTTTGCACGTCACACGTATGTTCAAGCCAGTGATAGTGAATTATTGAGTTTAAAACAAGGCAATAAAGACATTCTCACTTACATAACAGAATTCAATAGACTAATAGTAGAGACTCAATGGCCTGAGGAGAAACGCACCTCATTGTTTTATAGAGGCTTGAACGATGAGTTGAAAGATTTATTGTCTCACATAGTAGACCCCCCAGATGATTGTCATGCCTTTATAGACTTAGCAGTAAAACTGAGTCATCGGTTAACGGAAAGAAGAGGAGAAAAGGCGAAAGGGAATCTCGCTTGATTCATGATTGTAAAGAGTGACAAGAAGGACAATAAGGATCAGAAAGACACGTGTGAACCAATGCAGATAGGAGGGTTGAGAAACCCTTTAACGGTAGAAGAGAAAGACAGACGCAGAAAACAGAATCTCTGTTTGTACTGTGGTAGGGGAGGACATTATGCTCGGTTATGTCCTGCCAAAACAGGGACTAGTCCTAAGTCTGTGGCGGTTGGTGAACAGACTCTCTTCTCATCGGGTAACGAGAGACCTTGAAGAAAGAGGAGACCGTTTCTTCAAGTGGGTGGAGTGATAAGGTCTCTGTAGAGGTAGCGAGTATATCTACTCCTGTGGCCCATCATTTTACAATAGCAGTGGTTTTTATTTTATCCCTTCAATGTCGCAAGAATTTATCCATTCTTTTGGATTCTGGGGCGACAGGTAATTTTTTTGATATTCAATTGGCACGGACTCTGAATATTCCGTTTGTTCCCAAGGCAAAACCAGAACCCATAAGAGTAGTGGATGGAACAGAGTTATAGTCTGGTTTGATAACATATCACACCCCTGCTTTGACCATGGTATGCAGTAACGGACATTCCGAACAGATAGTGTTCGATCTCATTGACACCCCTAATTTTGGGGCTATACTTGGTGTACCTTGGTTGCAGGTCCATAACCCTCTTATTGACTGGACTGGTCGCACGGTCACATTGAAATCTGCTCATTGTGTGTTACATTGCTATAAAGAGGCTCATGAATGGGAATCTCCATTGTGCTGTGCCATGAATAAACTAGATACCCTGCCTTCTATGTATTCAGAGTTCATGGAGGTATTTGATGAGGAAAAGGCTTCCGCCTTACCTCCTCACAGAAGTTATGACTGTAGAATAGACCTTTTTCCTGGAGTCGAATTGCCGGTGAGTCGAGTATATGCATTGACTGAGGCAGAAACTACTTATCTTCAACAATACATCAAGGAAATGTTAGAGAAGGGGTTCATACGCCACTCTACGTCCCCTGTGTCCTCTCCTCTCTTCTTCATTCCTAAACGTGAAGGGGGTCTCAGAGCCTGTCTTGATTATCGCGCTCTCAACAAGGCTACAATCAAGAACAAGTATCCCTTGCCTCTAATACCTGTGTTATTAGATCAAGTACGTGGGGCCACTATTTTCACCAAATTGGACCTTAGAGGGGCGTATCATTTAATAAGAGTCAAAGAAGGGGATGAGTGGAAAACCGCCTTTCGAACGAAGTTCGGTTTATTCGAGTATTGTGTCATGCCTTTCGGATTATGTAACGCCCCAGCAGCCTTCCAATATTTCATCAATTACATTTTACGAGAATACTTAGATATTTTCGTGATTGTGTACATTGATGACATATTGATATTCTCTAAGAATGAAGTAGAACATGTAGAGCATGTCACAAAGATCCTCACAAAACTAAGAGAACATCATCTCTTTGCCAAACTAGATAAGAGTAACTTCCATACTAAGAAGGTGGATTTCTTGGGATTCGTTATATCACCTGACGGTATATTCATGAATCCGAGGAAAATAGAAGCGTTAGTCAAATGGCCTAGCCCGACGTCTGTGAAGGAGGTGCAATCCTTTTTAGGATTCGCCAACTTTTACCGATGATTTATCCATCATTTTTCTGACTTAATTACTCCCATTACCAGACTGTTGCGGAAAGGGAAGGCTTTTGTATGGTCAGAAGAAGCTGAAAACGCCTTCTTGCAACTCAAAGAAAAGTTCACTACTGCACCGGTGGTGCGTCATGCCGACCACACACAACCTTATTTTGTGGAAGCAGATGCTTCACAATATGCGGTAGGAGGGGTGTTATCGCAACGTAACCCTGTTACAGGTTGTTTACATCCCATAGCCTATTTCTCAAAAACCCTACTTCCAGCAGAACAGAATTATACCATTGGTGAAAGGGAATTATTGGCTATCAAACTTGCATTCCAAGAATGGAGACACTATTTATTAGGGTCTCCACATACCATCACGATTTACACTGATCATCGCAATTTACAGTTTTTCAAGGCAGCCAAGGCTTTAACTCCTAGACAGATGAGATGGGTACTGTTTTTTAGCGAATACGATTATATCATTACATATCGTCCAGGAACCCAGCAGGGGAAAGCTGATGCCCTGTCCAGATTGGGATCAGAACACAAGGCCCAAATAACAGAACCTTCTCCCCTCATTCCAATTGACAAAATAGTGGGGAGTAGCCAAAAGGGACACATAACTGAGACCTTTTTATCCCAATTAATGACCGCATATGAAGATGTTTCTCCTCTAGAATGGGTAAAGAATGAGTTATGTACCATTAAAGATGGGTTATATTTGCATGATGGTAAAGTTTATCTTCCTTTGGTACCTCTTCAACAACAAATCATTAAATGGTGTCACAACTCTTCTTTAACAGGACACCCAGGGGGTGAAAAGACAGTGCAGTTGTGCAAACGTTGGTTTTGGTGGAAGGGACTAAATAAGGACGTCCTGAGTTATGTTTCTAAATGTGGTGTATGTGCTAGACAAAAGTCTCAACAAACCTCTCCTGCAGGGTTCTTGCGTCCTATTAACATTCCTTCCGTCCCTTGGCACACTGTCAGCATGGACTTTGTTACAGATCTGCCCTCAGCACAAGGCTATACCACTATTCTAGTGGTGGTTGATTTATTCAGCAAAATGTAACATTTCATTCCATTGAAAAAACTGCCCACATCAAAAGAACTCGCTCAGATTTTCATAGAACAAGTCATTCGATTACATGGCGTTCCGTCAGTAATCATAACGGACAGAGGCGCCCAGTTTGTTTCACGGTTCTGGCAGGGGCTGTGTAGAGCCTTAGGGATAGATCATAGGTTATCCACTGCTTATCATCCACAGACGGACGGGCAGACTGAAAGAACCAATCAGACGTTAGAACAATACCTTAGATGTTTGCTCTCCACCGTCACTTCCAATTGGGTATTGGCATTACCTTTGGCCGAATTTGCGTACAATAACACGGTTCATTCGGCTACTGGGGTTTCTCCATTTTTCTTTGCACAAGCTCATCACCCTAGATTTTTACCTCTCCCTGTTCCGTGTCACTTAGATCAGATTCCTGCAGTTCATCAACACCATAAAACTTTAGGACAGATTTGGGAAGAGGCCTCTAGAGAGTTAAAAAAGACACAAGACACTATGTAGAGACAAGCAGATAAACATCGTTGTCAAGCCCCTGATTATAAGATAGGGGATAAGGTATGGTTATCTACCAGGAACCTAAGGTTAGAAGGTCCTCGTAAATTGCAGCCCAGGTTCATAGGACCGTACGTAATAATTAAGAAAGTTTCACCTGCTTCTATGAAGTTGGAATTACCAGCAGAAATGCAAATACACCCCGTTTTCCATGTGTCATTACTGAAAGAATATCAACCCTCATCAGATCCGGAAGTGCCTCCTCCCCCTGTTCTAGTAGGTGATGATTTGGAATTTACAGTGAAAAGAATACTTGATTCCCGTAGATGTAGGGGCAAACTACAATATCTAATCGATTGGCTAGGATTTCCTCCTGAAGATAGGTCCTGGGAGCCCGCTGAACATGTACATGCTCCTGTTTTGGTGCGAAGGTTTCATGCCCTAAACCCATATAAACCCCGCCCGGTAAATAGGCCTTTGGGTGGGAGAACTGTTACACCTCGGGCTTCGTGTCTGACCTCTTGGCTGCTTGGGAACAATAAAGTTCAATACACGAGGGCATGCTCTTTGCAGACGTTCCCTGCCTGTGGGGTATAGAGGCGGACATTGTGTACACTCCCTCCTTAAATAGGGGCGTTGCCAAGAAGCCAGTGCTTGGCTTTCAGTATCGTGGATCCTGTTTCCTGGCTGGACGATTCCTTCTAGTGTCCTGATTCCCCTCGCAGGTTGTACGTGTTGTTTTCCCTGCCAAAGGAGTGCATTTGATGAGTGTCGTCTAAGCGAGAGGATTGCTCCGCTTATGGCTTCACTCCTGTGTCGTTCCTGTATGTTGTGAGGTAAGCCTTGTGAATACCGCTGAGATTCGGTTGTCTTAGGAAGTTTTCCGCTACCTTTCTTGGAGGTAATGCTGGAGCAGGGTTTTCTGTTGAAAATGTATCGAGTTTTAAGCTCCGGTTTTGTCTATAAGTCATAACTAAAATCATTAATCTTTAATCGATAATTATTGGTTTTGTGAGAAACTTTGGCTAACCAATATGACTAACAAGAGAAACTACACGTGGGAATGCATATATGTTGCTTAATAATAATGTGCAGTTTTAATTAAATGAATGTTGCAAAGTGCTATTTGTTCAAAGCACAAACGCTTTTTAAAATAACGTGTACTAATGCTTTATTGCGTTGCAAAAGGCTAGATAATTACATACACATAAGGGTATTAGTGGGGATTAACACTGTTTTATCATTATGTTGTGGTAACGTTGTTTTGTGTCTCTTTTAATTAAGATGGTCTGTTTTGGCCTAAAACAAGATGGCTGCCATTTACAGCCTGCGCTCGAGTGAATAGAATATGACGAGAGGCCTTGTCGAACATGTCACCTGACCATGGCTTCTGCTGGAGTTTTGAAAGTTTCCGTGATGACAGCGACTCCAGGCAAGCTTCCAATTGTCCTTGGAGGAGAAGAAAGCCACAATGAACTTTGTGATTACAGCGGTGGCTTCGCTATGGTTCCGAGGAAATGTATTCATGAAAGTATCTTTTGCAAAACTCGAGTTTCCTTCTTCCGTCTTTTTATTTTTGTGTTTTTCCTGAGCGGAGGTTCTTACAAATGTTGCGATGCAACATCCTTTCCTGCTCGTTTTGCTTGGTGACTCAATGAACATTTAGAATTTTTCTGTTGCTTTATTTTGCAAGTTCTATTATAAATATTGTTAGACTAGAGAGGGTCTAAGGCCACTTCTTCCCAAACCTGCGTTGGTGAGGATCGATGCTGTGAGGACGGCGACTCGGGAGACTTTACTGAGAGACCTGTCCTGACCCATTTATGACATTTAGCTAGAATAGGTAACTATGAGAATAATGATTTTGCTATTGATTGACTTTCATTTGAACTAATTCTAGATAAAAAACCATTATTTGAATCACAGTGTTGGTGGTTATTTCTTGTCGTTTATTGAATACTCTAATGTGATTATTGTTGTTTAAATCATGACTCAGGACAATAACAATCTGATCGCATTGGCCTTACTGTAGATACAGGGTGATTTAGGAGTTTTCTCTCTTATGTTCAGCGCTAATAGAGTAATTGAGCGTGGGTTAGTGAAATGGGCCCAAGTGCGTGATGAGTGCATGTGCGTGTATCTGTGAAATTACTCTATCTGTGGAAGTAGGGAGAATTTGTATGCCCTGATCTGCAGCAATTTCCTGGTAGCAGAGTAATGGTTTTGATTATTGTCTTGATCTGATTAGATTGCTTGTACATTGGCTTTTTGATTCATTGATTATTGATTGATGTTGGTATATGTACTAATACTATATGTTGGAGTCGTAGTATTGAGTTTTATGTAGTGCTTCTGGAACTTGGGAGCTGGTGGCAGTTCCGTAGTAGGGCAGAGGGAAGTGTATGCTGCTCTCGGGAAAGACGGGATTGTTGGTCCTGTACGTATGCAGGAAAAACGTGTGACAATTGAAGTTGCGCGTCACATTGTCTGGGTTCGGAATCAGTGACATCGTCGTGTGTTACTATTAGGGATATATTTCTGGTATAAAAGGAGTGCGTATGGTAGCGAAGGTTATCTGTGAAACTCTGGTCTTAAGTCCCAGGGATCCGTAAGGTTTGCCGTTAAAGCTTACCGCTGGGGAAGTAATAGGTATTCTCTGAGCTTGTTTGAAGGACTGGGCAGGGATAAACACTGCTTAGTTAACGTGTGTTATAATTCTGTAGTGGAGCAGACTGTATGCTGTTCTCGGAAAAAGCAGGATTCTGTGTGTATGTACTACATTTTCTTGTATGAAAGTGCGTGAATGTATGAGCATTTAGTTGATTGTAAGACTCTTTGGAGCAGTCCTAGAGGAAACAGTTAATGAATGCATGTTAGAAGGGCAGAGTAGAGGGATGTGCTACTGTGTCAACGAAAGAATTAATTCCGTAGTGGAGCAGAAGTGAGTGCTGTTTCAGGGAAAGACGGGATTCTTGTGAGGAAGATTTTCTTTACTGTTCTGTGGTTAGCGAAGCAGACAATGGAGATGTTTATATGTTGTAACTAATAGATTTTGTAGAATTTGAAATGAAGTCTACTGAGAAGATTTTGTAAAGGAGGGGTAGACGAGTGACAGGAGACCGAGCAGAAGCTGCAGTCAGCGACTACTGACGTCATACAGACCGCGCTCTGATTGGGTAGTGGATCAGAACAGTGCTCGCGCTGGGATTGGTGCGTTGGTGTGAGCCGCGTAGGGATTGAAAAGAATACAGGGTGACGTAGACGCTCCAGGATTGGTGCGTTGGTGTAAGTCGCGCTGTTATTGGACGAAATATCGTACCGTACAGTTGTGTTACGGAAGGGATTAGAAAGTTTTGGTAAACGCTAAAATGTATTACCAAGAGGAGAAAAAGAAGAAATCCTTGTTCGGTAAAATAAAAAGATGGTTTGACAAGGATAAAGACATTAAAACAAGGGAAGGTGAATTGTTACCTCCAACGAAAACGCCTGCATCCTTCATGGTTGCGAAATATGGGTATCATACCTGTATATGGTTGGAGAACTGGGCTAGGTATACTAAGGAAGATGGTGTCTTAGCATTCCCGGAACATGGTTCATTTAATATGGCCGTGTTGAGAAATTTACGGGAGAAGATGTTGTGTCTTGACCCAAGACCAAGGCCGACACAGTTTGAGGCGTTGGTGGAATGGGAAGATGAAGTACATGAGCGAGAAAAACAGAGGTCTGGAGGCAACTATAGGTATATGTTTGGGAGGAAATATGATCGTGAAACTCATCATGATCGAATGAGGAGATGGCGAGATGCTAGTATGTCAGAGGGATTATATCCTATGAGAACAGTTGACAAGAAGGAAGAAAGGAAGGGTACAGAAAGAGTTCCTGAAGCAGAAGTGAAAAGGTATGGAGCTAATGATTATGAGGATGAGGTCTTGGACGACATGATTTACAAGAGACCACCTCCATATAGACCAGAACCAGAAGAGAGCACACCAGTTGCTACTCCAATAAGAGATACTTTGCGTATCATTAAAACAGAAGTTGTGACACCAGATTTTAAAAGTGGTAGCTCTTTCAGAGAAAGAGAGAGAGAGAATCGATGTGGTGACGAGACTACAAGAGAATTAGCCAGGACTACATCTGAGCTGACTGAAAAGATTAGAGAGCGGACAAAGAATTTGGAAGCTGTTACGGTGCCTGTAACCATAGGTCCGGTTATGCCTATTTTTGATAAGCAGAGGACGGGTGAGAGTGGTTTGATGGTTCCATATGTTGGGAATAAATTAACAAGTTTGGCTGGTCCTTCAGGAGAGACAGGAATAAGGACAGAAGGTAGTGATTTGAGACCGTCGAGACATGACACATGTAGTGGAGGATTAGAGGTGCAGTCTAATTCAAGATTAGATACTAGTGATACTAGTTGTTCAAGGATGCCGATTTTGGAACCACAAAGGATGCCAGAGAAAGTGGTTGCAGTGAAAAAGTCTACAGAAATAACAGCTGAAGATTTGAATGATTGGTTGAAAGTTCTGCAAAAGAAAGAGAAAGATTCTCAAGCAGTTGATGTAGCCAGGTTGCGCATAGAATTGGAGGAGCTTATTGCAGGGACAGTTACTACAGAAATACTGAAAGATCATCATGATGGTGAACTGTTATATATGTGTAAAAGCATTACTTGGAGGGCTAAGAGTACACATGACAGGTTGAAAGGAATAGCGGGTGAATTGGGAGTCGATATGGATAAGGTAAAGACTCTGCAGAAACCGTATCGAGTGGATTTTTCTGAAAAGGACATAGAGAATCTAAATAATGTTGGCAGAACAGGACAGATTAAGGAAATGATTTCCCTGTTGCGGAAATGGGGTGATGTAGAAAGATGGAAGGACAGGTGGTACAAGAAAAGAGAAGAATCAGTGGACAGGACTTATTCAGCATTTCCTGTGAGAGAAAAAGAAAAAACAGTGGATGCTTATCCTATGAGAGAAATACCTGGAGGAGGATATGTACATGTTCCATGGACCAGACAGGATATTTTATCATTTACAAATGATTTCCCTCGATTGAGAGAAAAGCCCGTCGAGTGGTATAGGCAGGTAGACAGGTTTGTGAAATTGTCAAAAGTGCTGTGGATTGACCTGAATAGTCTGTTTGATATAATTGTTCCAGCAGACTTGTGGGCTGAGTGTAAAATAGTTGAAGATTGGCCTGCAAAGGAATATCCAAGAGATCCGAAAACAGGAGCACCAGATCCAGAGGTGATGAAAAAATACGATCAGGTTATTGTGTTCCTGAAAAACAAGGTACCTCCAAAAGAGACAGACTGGGTTAAGATAGATCAAACACATCAGGAAGCAAAAGAATCTGTTCATGCTTTTTACGAAAGGCTGATACTGGCTTTCAAACAGTTCAGTGGAGATGAACACCTGGGTGACAAGGATTTGAGTCATTTTGTATACAGATTTGTATATGGCCTGAGACCTGAGATTAGTGAGAGAATTCGTGAGCATACAGTGGACTGGCAGAGTAAGAAAATAGATGAGATCCTGAGACATGCAAAGTACTTCAGTGATGAGATTGAAGCAAAACAAAGAAAGCTGAAAGAAAAGGCAACGTGGGCACAGGTGAAAGTTGCGGAGAGACAAGAAGCACAGTTGGTGGAACAGGCAAATAATCCAGGGAATAGGCCTAGATATGTAGGGAAAGGAAAGGGGAATTTAGAAGAGGCGAAAAAGAAATTCCCGTGTCACAACTGTGGTCAACTGGGACATTGGAGATCCGAGTGTACCAATCCACCATTAGTGAGTAATGAAAGTAAACCCTTAAATCAACAGGTGCAGACTGAGGGGTGTAATCATCAGCAGCAACAGCAGAAGGTTGTTAAGCAGCAGAGTCAAGAGCCAAGACCGCCCTTGCCGCAGAATAGAGGGTCCCAAAAGTACAATCAGGACTCGGGATTCTACAATGATGAGCAGGTAAACAAACCAAGGCGTTCTAACCCGATACCACAGTATTGGTTGAAGAATGAAGGGAGTGAGTCAGAAGGTGATTATTGACGGTGCCGAAGAGAGGAGGAAGAGTGCATACTTGGTGCAACTCTAGAAATAGACCAGGCAGGACCATTTGTAGATGGGAAAATAAATGAAGAAAGTGTTACTTTTTTGGTAGACACAGTAGCGACGAGATCAACTGTCAGGTCAGCAGATATTAGAAACCTTCCTCTCTCGGATGAAGCAATCCAAGTAGTAGGTGTAGCTAATACACAAATCAAGACACGTCTTACTGAACCAGTAAGGGTAAGAATAGGGAAATTTTCAGATATGTACAGATTTATAGTTTGTGACACTAGTCCAGTGAATTTGTTAGGTAGGGACCTGTTGTGCAAGATGAATTGTACAATTTTCTGTACTCCAGATGGAATAGGTTTTGAAACACCAGATGAGGATGTTTTGTACCGAATGCCTCTAGATAATAGAGAGAGTGAGATGGTTGGTACATATGCTGTGTTTAATCCAGAGGACTTGCCTCAAGAGCTGAGAGACACAGTGAAAACGACAGTTTGGGATTTTACTGGAGAAGATGTGGGATTGATGAATAATGTAGATCCTGTGAAAATTTCAGTGAAAGAGGGAATTACTTATCCTAATATTCCTCAGTACAAAATGACACCAGAAATAATTGAAGGAATAACTCCTATTATTGAGAAAATGATCCAGCAAGGAGTTTTGAGAGAATTACTGAGTAGCCCGTGTAATTCACCAATAATGGGGCTAAAGAAACCTAATAGGAAGTTCAGGATTGTACAGGATTTGAGAAAGGTTAACAAAATTGTGGTGGCATGTTGTCCCATTGTGCCAAATCCGTCAGTTATTTTGTATCAGATTCCTCATGATGCTGAGTGGTACACAGTGATTTATTTGTGTCATGCTTTCTTTTCAATTCCATTGCATCATGACAGCCAGCCGATTTTTGCATTTCGGTTTGGCCACCGTATTTTAGCATGGTGTCGAATCCCACAGGGGTACACAGAGAGTCCTTCAATATTCAATCAGCTATTGAAAAAATCATCGGAGAGTTTGATCATGCCTGAAAGCTCAGTACTAGTGCAGTATATTGATGACCTACTTGTGGCATCAAAGACACGTGAAGCTTGTGAAGTAGATACCATAGCTTTACTGAATCATCTGGCAGATGGAGGGTTAAAGGTATCTCCGGCCAAATTGCAATTTTGCAAGAAAGAAGTGCATTATCTTGGACACAATATTGAAAAGGGTCTGAGAAAGGTGACTGATGACAGGATCAAAATTATCAGAGGAATGAGAGCCCCAATGACCCAGAGAGAAGTGAGGATGTTTCTGGGGATGGTGGGTTATTGTCGTCAGTGGATTAGTAATTTCTCCCTGATAGCAAAGCCATTGATTAATTGACCAAAAGTGAGGTGAAAGACCCATTGGAACTAGATGGAGAACAAATGGCAGCATTTGAGGAGTTGAAGAGCAGAATGTGTGAAGCACCTGCTTTGGGAATGCCAGACTATGAAAAAGAGTTTGAGTTGTACTGCAGTGAGAGAAATGGATGTGCACTTTCAGTATTAATCCAGAAGCATGGACAACTGAGAAGGCCTATTGCGTACTTCTCATCGACACTTGACCCTGTAGCTGTGGGTTTGCCAGGTTGTCTGAAATCAGTAGCTGCTACATGCAGAAGCTTGGAACAGAGTGAGGGTATAATAATGGGATATCCTGTGAGGGTATTCGTACCTCATAATGTGGCAATTCTTTTGACAAGAAGCAGAACTCAATATATGTCACATAGTCGGCTGACTAAATATGAGAAAATCATTCTGGGAGCATCAAATGTGACTCTTGAGAGATGTGTGAATGTGAATCCAGCAACATTATTGCCTGATACTGAAAATGTGGGTGTAAAGGATGAAGTTGATCATAATTGTTTGGATGTGCTGGATTACTGTACAAAGCCGAGACCCGACATAAGGGATCTTCCATTGCCTGAGAGTGATCATGTGCTGTTTGTGGATGGATCATGTCTGAGGAATGATGATGGTGTGCTATGTGCAGCATATGCAGTGTGCAAAGTTTCAGGAGTTATGGAGGCTTCGTCATTGAAAGGAGTGAAGTCTGCTCAAGTTGCTGAATTGGTGGCATTGACGAAAGCTTGCAAAATTGGGAAGAATCTGAGAGTGACTGTAATGACTGATAGTCAGTACGGATTTGGAGTTGTGCATGATTTTGGCCAGCTTTGGCTACAGAGAGGTTTCTTGACGTCGAGTGGGACTCCAATAAAGAATGCTGAAGTGATTGGGAAATTGCTTGAGGCGATACAGCTGCCTAAAGAATTAGCAGTTGTAAAATGTGCTGCTCATGGACAAGGAGATGATTTTGTTACACTTGGTTATAGATTTGCCAATGACATAGCACAATATTGTGCTAAAAACAATCAATCGATCAATAAGGCACGAGAAAAGGAAATGTCTTTGTGTTCTGTGATGTTTACTAATGTCCTAGAAACGTGGGATGAAGTGAAACAGTTGCAGGATGAGGCAGGAAATGAAGAAAAGAAAGATTGGATCAAGGCAGGTTGTGCCCCAAGAGAGACAGATCATGTCTGGATCTATAGAGATGGTAGACCAGTCATGCCCAACTCGATGCTGTCGACAATGGCAAGAATGTATCATGGCCAGGGACATTTGGGAAGGGATGCGATGATCAGGTCTTTTAAGCAGACTTGGTATAATGCAAAGTTCAGGTTGATTGCAGAAAGCATCTGTCAAAGATGTTTGATTTGCCAGCAATTTAACACTGGGAAAAAGACAGTGGTGAGTCTGGGAACGATAGGTAGAGAAGGTGGTCCTTTTACAAGAATGCAAATTGATTTCATTGAAATGCCCCAAGTGAACAGATTGAGGTATGTTCTAGTGGTAGTCTGTTTGTTCTCGAGATGGGTGGAGGCCTATCCAACTAGGAGAAATGATGGAATAACAGTGGCAAAGTTACTGTTAAGAGAATTGATTCCTAGGTACGGGTTTCCAGTAACGATTGAGTCTGATAGAGGTGGACACTTCTATAATGAGCTCATGAGTTTAATTTGTGAAGCATTGAGCATACAGCAGAAGCTACATTGTGCTTACAGACCAGAGGCTTCTGGTGTTGTAGAGCAGATGAATGGCACAATTAAAAACAGAATTGGTAAGATGTGTTTAGCCACTGGAATGAAATGGCCTGATGTCTTGCCTCTAGTGCTAATGACTATTAGATCTACTCCAGATAGAACTACTGGTTTGAGTCCACATGAGATCTTGATGGGACGTGCAATGCGACATGCATTTGTGCCTGTTAATAAGTTGATGACAATAACTGATGACATGATTTTGGATTACTGTAAAGGCCTGGCTGATGCAGTTCATTCTGTGTTTCACCAGGTTGGAGGAGACGCTACCACACTTGAGAAGAAGCAAGCCCATGATCTGAGTCCAGGGGACTGGGTGAGGATTAAGGTGCACAGAAGAAGAAATTGCTTGGTTCCAAGGTGGGGAAGGCCAAGACAAGTTATTTTGACTACGACAACTGCAGTAAAGTGTGCCGGTGTGAAAAACTGGGTGCATGCGAGTCATACTCTGAGAGTTCCAAATCCAAAGGAAGGGACTGGTAAGGAGTATTTTGAAGAGTCAGATTCCAGTGATGATGCAGAGACTGAGCCAGTGAGAAGGAATCGGAATTCTGGAAGAGGTGAAGGAGAAAGAGAGTCAGGTGATTCTTTCTTTCCAGGGGAGGCTTCAAGAGAAACATTGAGAGTCACAGAAGAGAGATCGGATTCTGTAAGAGTGCCTGAAGTTCTAACGAGCAGTGGAGTAAACAGAAAAGGGAAGAGCAATTCCACAGTGACTACATCTGAATCGGATGAAGAAGTTGAGAATCCACTTGAGATTACACCTGAAGAAGCAGGGTCAGAAGAAGTTAGAGAGGGACAGATTGCGAAGACCCCCGAGGAGGTGTAGGGAACTTTCCTGATAAGTTAGGTGAAGGGACAAGTAGACAGCAAGAAGATTGCGTGTCGGAGATCCGAGGAGGGACAGAATTAGGGAAATCTCAATCAGTGGTGGTAAAGACTGTGGAGCAAAAGAAAACTGTTGAAGAACAGGAGGCAATTGAGACAGAATCAGATGAGAGTGAGAATGAGAGATCAGAGGGCCGAGTTCTGAGAAAGAGAACTTGGATTGGAGAAAGAAAAAATAAAGAAGTGAGACCAAAGAGAATTGTAAAAGGAGATCTTTGGCCTAACAACAGGATAAAGAGGCTGAGATATAGACTGACACGAGCGAATACATCGAAAGCTGAACAGGTGAACGAAGTGTCGAGTCAAAATCCAGCAAAAGGTGAAAAGCGGAAAGAGTCGAAAGAACCAGAGGAGATCAAAAGAATAAGAAAGCCTAACCAGAAGTATAGGTCGCCGGAATGGACGTACGTGGCACTGTCTGAAGGTGAAGAGGCAGAAAGTCAGGGAAATCCAGAGGAGACCATACGTGAAGTGGTTGAGGAAGATACAGGTGAAATCCTGAAAGTTATTCTGACTGACATCGGAGAAAAGTCGGATACTGAGGATGATGTTGGAGATCTAATACAATTTGATGTTGAAGAAGTTGAAGTGAAGAGTGATGAATATCCAAATTGAGTGAACTGAAGGAGTCACTTGGAGAAAAGTGAAAAGAAGAAAGTCTGAAATTTGGCTGTTTGAAGTAATCCAGAGTTCTAGAAATTCCAGTAGTGGAGTAGTAGAGGCTGAGTCAAAAGACACGGTCAAAGTAGTAAAATGGCTAACACAGAAAATAATCAAAGTAGATGTGCCTTCTTGAAAAGATGGTGTAGAATGTGCTGCTGCTGTACTGGATTATTAATGCTATTATGGGGTGTATTAGCTTTATTAGTTACTTTTAGAGTTACAATAGGTACATTTGGAATACACACTGAGAATGTGACTAATGTGGAGAAGAGTTCGCAGAAAGTAGTTCCAACTAGAATTAGTAACATTTACATACATAAAGATAGGTCAATTAATGAGTTTTCTAGCAATGTTTTTTCAAAGTTGTTGTATGAATGTATGCAATTGCCTGCATCCGTTTCAGAGGGTGTTACTTATCATCATTTACCAGCTACGTATGGAATTTCATGTAGTGTGTTGAGTAGTGTTTTTTATTTGTTAGGGAAAATAGATTATGAGATGTCTAACAAGGATAACATTTTTGGGCAATTGCCTATGAACAAAAAGCTGAATCCAGCTAAAGAAGCTAACATTTTTGGTGAGATTTTTATTGAGAAAGAAGAATTAACATTAGATTAAATTTTTAAGAACAATTTAACTTGTAGTTTGAAAGAAGAGGAGAAGGCTTTCCTAAACATGGTAGAGGAAAGGAGAATGAGCTTGCATGAAAAGGCAGGGAAATATAAAATGAGTGAGACGATTTGGGACATTGAGATGGGAAAGGAATTGAGGAATGGGGCTAGTCCAACTTTAGCTTTAGATGCACCACAGAAGGGTAAACTATGCATTACTAGAAAGAAATCCCAATATGATACATATTTTGTTGGGACTAGTGAGTGTCATGATACATACTTCATTGCAACAGGATGGGGTTTCAAGGGAGGAGAAGATCCAGTTTTCCCAGGAGTGTATTATGTTTGTGGGAACAAGGCTTATTACAGGTTGCCTGACCATTGGTATGGTACATGTTATGTGGGCCTGGTCTTTCCAAAGATTTTCCATATAGATAGGATAGAAGATGTAGAACATATTAATTTACTAACACGTTTTAAGAGAGAAACTTGGTCAGAAATAGTTGGTGATATATTTGGAGCTTTAATTCCAGCAGTGGGAATTTCTTTGAATGCATATGGGATTCGGAAACTGTCAACAGTGGTGGATCGCTTATCGACAAGTACCGCTGGAGGGTTTCTTTTGGTGAATACGGAGATGATTGCCGTACGTGCCATGTCTATGCAAAATCGACTTGCCCTTGATATTCTATTGGCCAAGGAGGGTGGAGTCTGTGGAATGCTGAAAGTTCAACATTGTTGCACTTACATTCCTGACGAAAGCAAAGACCTGAAGGTCTATATAAAAAATATTACTGATTTGCATGAAGAATTAGTACCACTGGAAGCTGAAAGTATCTGGACCAAAATAGCTAATAAGATAGTTGCTGTTAAGAGTTTTATTGCTAAAATAGGTAGTACTATTATAGGTAAGATATTGTTTCCTTTGACTTGTGTAATTGTTGCTTTATTGATACTAAGATTGGTATGTTTGTGTTGTAAAAACAGGGGAGGCAAAAAGAAATTAATCAAAAGAAATATTGAAAAGAAACAAAAGAGGTCAAAAAGAGACCCACAAGAGATAGAATTAGAGGAATTAAGGGAGAGTGTTTACCTGGAGGCGAAGAGGGATGATGAAAGGGAGTCTGGTGTGTAGTGTTGTAAGAAAAATTAAGAAAAGACATTTCCAATTTCTCCTAAAATGGGACAACATTTTTTTTTTTGGGTTGTTTTATTTGGTGATGATATCACCAAAGGGGGGATTGCTGGAGCAGGGGTTTCTGTTGAAAATTTATCGAGTTTTAAGCTCCGGTTTTGTCTATAAGTCATAACTAAAATCATTAATCTGTAATCGATAATTATTGGTTTTGTGAGAAACTTTGGCTAACCAATATGACTAACAAGAGAAACTACACGTGGGAATGCATATATGTTGCTTAATAATAATGTGCAGTTTTAATTAAATGAATGTTGCAAAGTGCTATTTGTTCAAAGCACAAACGCTTTTTAAAATAACGTGTACTAATGCTTTATTGCGTTGCAAAAGGCTAGATAATTACATACACATAAGGGTATTAGTGGGGATTAACACTGTTTTATCATTATGTTGTGGTAATGTTGTTTTGTGTCTCTTTTAATTAAGATGGTCTGTTTTGGCCTAAAACAAGATGGCTGCCATTTACAGCCTGCGCTCGAGTGAATAGAATATGACGAGAGGCCTTGTCGAACATGTCACCTGACCATGGCTTCTGCTGGAGTTTTGAAAGTTTCCGTGATGACAGCGACTCCAGGCAAGCTTCCAATTGTCCTTGGAGGAGAAGAAAGCCACAATGAACTTTGTGATTACAGCGGTGGCTTCGCTATGGTTCCGAGGAAATGTATTCATGAAAGTATCTTTTGCAAAACTCGAGTTTCCTTCTTCCATCTTTTTATTTTTGTGTTTTTTCTGAGCGGAGGTTCTTACAAATGTTGCGATGCAACATCCTTTCCTGCTCGTTTTGCTTGGTGACTCAATGAACATTTAGAATTTTTATGTTGCTTTATTTTGCAAGTTCTATTATAAATATTGTTAGACTAGAGAGGGTCTAAGGCCACTTCTTCCCAAACCTGCGTTGGTGAGGATCGATGCTGTGAGGACGGCGACTCAGGAGACTTTACTGAGAGACCTGTCCTGACCCATTTATGACATTTAGCTAGAATAGGTAACTATGAGAATAATGATTTTGCTATTGATTGACTTTCATTTGAACTAATTCTAGATAAAAAACCATTATTTGAATCACAGTGTTGGTGGTTATTTCTTGTCGTTTATTGAATACTCTAATGTGATTATTGTTGTTTAAATCATGACTCAGGACAATAACAATCTGATCGCATTGGCCTTACTGTAGATACAGGGTGATTTAGGAGTTTTCTCTCTTATGTTCAGCGCTAATAGAGTAATCGAGCGTGGATAGTGAAATGGGCCCAAGTGCGTGATGAGTGCATGTGCGTGTATCTGTGAAATTACTCTATCCGTGGAAGTAGGGAGAATTTGTATGCCCTGATCTGCAGCAGTAACTCCTTCCTTTTCCCTTTTCATTTGGCCCCCGAACCTAGGGGCAGGTTTGGTCGCCCTCCTTACTGCCGTCTTAGCTTCCCGGAGCAGTACAGTTGCTGGTTAAATAGCAACCCGAAGTAGAGTGTTTAGTTCGTGGGCAGTTCATTTGTTTTTGGACGCGCGGTGCGCGTATTGGTAATGCAAGAGGTATACCGACATTTTCTTTTGAACCCGGCAACTTATAACGCGCGGTGCGCGTAGTTAGTAGTGGTGTTCCCGTGTAGTTCCGGGGTTGAGCTGCAGCTTTGTAAACGCGCGGTGTGCGCGGCAAGGATATTTGCCCCCCCTTAGACCCTTGGGCGTTCATGGTGTGAGCAGCCTGGTAAACTAGCGTGTGCTATTTTTTGTGTTTCCTCTATGGAATTATAAGCTGCCTAAATCCTTGTGGTTTGAGTCCTTGTAGTAGGGTTCTCCTTTATCCTTTGCCCTATCTGTCACCTTTAATTCACTAGGAGAGTCATTGCTCAGTACCTGCCCGCAGCCACCTTTTGTCCGAAAATACTTCCCTGCAGCCTTTAAGTCATTCCAAGCATCACGAGATGTCCAGCTGGTAAGAGAGGAAAGATTTACTGTACACTAACTTATGTAGCTACAGAGTAGTTTACAGAGTCCAGAAGATAGGATAGTTGTACTAACATCTCATTTGTCTCCTTTTAGGTCTTTCCTTATGCCTGCCCTTGAAGAAGACCAGCTGGGGGACTTGAAGTGTGTTCCTCCCCATTTTCAGTCCCCACATCTCTCTTTGCCTTTCTACTTTGAGGGTGTTGTTAATTCACTCTATTGTGGACAGGGTTAGAGAGTGTGGGATCATTCTCGTCGCTCCCGTGGATCAGACGCTCACATCCTTCAAAGGTGGGTGTGTTCGGCAACAACCAGCTCCAAGCAAATTAAGAAAGTGATATTAAATAATGTTTTTGAATAGTAAAACATAAATCTTTATTTTGATCTTAAATTGTCAACTAAAATATCAGGCTTGAACAAAATTGTCTGTATTTGTGTTCTCTTTGTTTCTTCCATCTTACTGTAATTGACATGTAAATATGAATTACTCATCTATATCTGGCCAATAAATTGCATTATTATAGACTATAATAAATGCACTTACCCTAGAAAAAGTATCTTGAATTGGGTGGTGTGCTGCTAGTTCCTCTTCCTCAACGGACAGTGGCGTCTGGTGAACATTAAAAGTGGAGGGGTGTAATCATTTGCTTGAATTCCAGTGAGCAAAACTAACTGGTACATACACTCCTTGCGCTGAGTCTTACTTTCTCACTTATTCTCACTCAGTCTCATTTGCACTTGCACTCACTTTTAGTTACTCTAGCTCACTAAGTCTCACTGACTCACACAGCTTCACTCATTCACAGTCTCATTCAGTTCGGCTCAGTCTCAATCTGACATACTCATTCCCACTCAATTTCACTGTTTCTCACCAAGACTCACTCAGTCTCCCCCTGACTCACTCTTTTATTTACTCAGTCCCACTCATTCCGATTCACTCAATCCCATTGTGACTGATTCATACTCACTCAGTCTCAACTCATACTCACTAAGTCACACTCACTCTCACTCGGTCTGACTCACTCAGTCTCACTTATCAACACTTTGTCTCAGTCAATCTTACTCAGTCTCACTGATTCACTTTGTCCCACTCATTCTGATTCACTCAATCTCACTCATACTCTCTCATTTTCACTTATTAAAACTAATTCTGACTCAGTCTCTCGCTGACTCACTCCAATTCAATCACTCTTACTTAGTCTTAATCATTCTCACTCATTCTAACTCAGTCTCACTCATTCTCACACTGACTCATTAAGACTCACTCAGAATGGGACTCATTCAGTCTCCCACAACGTAGCAATCAGTTTCACTTAGTCATTCTCCCTCACTCTCATTCATTCTCACTTGTACTCAATCTTCCTATCACTCATTCTCACTCACTTTGACTCACTCCTTCACGGACACTCTCTCATTTTCACTCACATGCACATATGCACATAGACACAGACATGCTCGCACATACACATGCTCTCACGGACACACACTCTCACGGACACACACTCTCATGCATACACACACAGCATCTAAAATAATGTTTTGCTTACCCCGTTGCCTGTACAGGTCCTGTTTTGACCCCTGCTACTTCTTTCTGCTTCCATCGCTTGAAACTGAAACCTTGAACCTGCACAGTCGCATATTCGAGATTTTAGTCTGTTCTCTTTAACACCACCCATTATGCAACTCTGTGCCCAGTTGAGAAAGGGTGGGATGACCGGCTGATTGCCATGTAGTCACAGGCACTGCGACTTAAGGGCTTAAGCCTGCAGCCCCCACGGCTACCTTCAGATGTGATGGTTTACCACATTCCAGATGGAGAGTCACTGAGGTGTGCTAGGGCACTGAGGCCAGGGCTGTGGGTTTCACCAGCCCTGGATAATCTCTCCTGTCTGATTCAGGTGTCTTCGTGCTCCTGCACCAGCAGTCAGATAGTGCCACTTGCTGTGTCACGCTGTTGCTCGACAGCATTTTCGCTATTATACCAAGGGTGAATAATAGAATTTTAGTCACTCTTGGTATAATAAAAACAAGCCAGAAAATAAGAGTGGAGTAGCCCTGGAGCCGGGGCCTTTTCTAGATGTTTTGCCACCCTAGGCGAGAATTGAAAAGCGCCGCCCCCTCCCTTTTACTACCATCACTCTCTCCCTCTGTCATCCAGGTGTTCGGGAATAGAGGCCTGCTTTGGTGCCTCTCTATCTAGTCTGGGTGGAGCCCTACATGGAGTGCTGCCACTGTCGTCAGAACTGTCAACCTTAGGCAGTATTGGAAGACACTTTCTGGTTTGTAATGTTTTTAAGACTGCACACGCGGTTTCAATTTTGCATGCCTCTTCAGGAGAGTATTGAAGAGCACCACTAGGTTTATGTTGGCAAGAAATCTAGCCTTCAGATGTCCAAAAGAACACACAATCACTGCCTGGTCGCCCAACTTAAATGCCCCCAAGATTAAAAATAAAATGGTATCCACGCATTCGTGCCCAGATTAGGGTTCGGCCTCAAGTTCTGCTCCTGGGTTTGCCTACTTTACACTGAGCCACTGGCCAGGTTTCGGGTAAATGGCATTAACTCCCAACAAGGCAGAGGAACGCGCCAGGGGTGCCCCTTGTCGCCCATGATTTTTTCCCTGGCTACCTGGATACGAGGGGATCCTCTGATCAGGGGAATAGTTGTAGGGGGAGAATGGGAAAAAAATATGTCCCTATACACGGACGACATCCTGCTATATGTGACAGGGCCCAGGTGTCGATACCGAGAACCCTACACATCTTTGGCCTTTTTGGTAGCTACTTGGGCCACCAAATCAATTGGGATAAGTCTCTGATTTTCCCGCTCTCCAGGGGACACCTAGATCTTCCCATCCGGTGTCCGCTCTGGGTAGAAGAGGATAGTTTCAAATACCTGGGGATCCACATACATAAAAGTGAGGGAGACTTTCTACAGTGCATCTTGCACCCCCAAATAGAGAGCTTCCAATCGGATGTGGCCCATTGGCGTACGCTGCCCATTTCCCTAATGGGAAGATCCACTCTTTTTAAAATGATGACCCTCCCGCGCATGCTATATGCACTCCAAAACACTCTATGCAAGGACCCGGACGTTTACTTCAGCAAAGTTAACAACGCACTGAGGGTGTTACTGTGGAATGGGGAGCGGCATGTATATCCTTGGTAAAATTACAGCAGGGAGTCTATGATGGAGGAATAGCAGTACCGGACCTCTGCGCTTACTACTGGGCAGCCCAACTAACAGGGTGTTTGGTGGGAGAGATAACCCGGCCTACAGGGTGGACCACTGGGCCATGGGCAGGGAGGATACCCACCTCTTCTCTACGTAAGGGCAAAGGAAGGAACGCTTCCGCCTCAAACCCAAACAGTACTACAAGCATGGAACGCAGCCAATCACCACCTAGGATGGGACAGCAAGCTCATAGCAGAGACTCCACTATGGGACAGTGACACTCTGGGCGAGGTGAAGAAGGTACGAAATCATACACGCTGGCCCTTGATAGGCATTGATAAGCTGAGGGACGTCTGGTGAGGGGGATCACTATTAACATTCAGGGAGCTACATTTAGAATATGACCTAGACCATAAGGAGGAAATCCGATACCTGCAATTAAAGCATGCACTTCACTGCCACCTTCCCGAGGGTGAACAAGTGCCGGACTACTCCCCGATGGGGTACTTGCTGCTCTTAAATTCTATGCTCGATAAGGCAGTCTCATTAACATACAAAAAAATAATGAATGATTCACCAGACCCCCTCATCCAATTGAGAAAGGCTTGTACAGAAACCTGGGCCCGCTAGAAGACGACGAAGAATGGGGGGAGGCCATTCAGAGCACCAGGGAAATAGACATCCGAGCTCGGTTTCGCCTGGTGCAGCTCCAAGTGCTGCACAGATCGTACCTCTCAAGATTCAAATACTCAGGATCGGTTGAAGTGACTCAGCTGAATGCACTAGGGGCTGCAGTGAGATAGGCACATTTTACCACACGATCTGGGAGTGCCCCATAATGGGCTTCTGGAGCAAGGTAATAGAGGCAGTGCAGGACTCTACAGGGTTGACAATCCCACTAGAAGCGAAATGGCTCCCATTGAGTATCACAGGAGAAGAGAAGTTGCCCAAGCACATAGGCAAATGGTTGTCCATAGCGGCAGGGGTAGCGAAGTGCAACTTAGCTAGACTATGGGGTGCAGCTAGACCCCAGACGAACAGAGAATGGAAAGATGATGTGGACTGGTGTCAGTTGGCAGAGCGAGAAACATATAGAGCCCATGGCTGCCAAAACAAATTTGAGAAGATCTAGGGCCCTTGGATGCGGTATAGGGGGTCCAACGAAGGAGGGTGAGGAGGGAGAGAGGGATGAGGATGACCCAACCCAGAACTCAGGTTGTTGAACTCGCTTCTGAACTGACAGTAGGCACCCCTTGAGAAAGGTGGGAAGGGGGCAGGTAAGGGTAACCTAAAGCAAAAGCCCCCTGCAAATGCCAACATTGTCTTCAACTGATACTGTGTAATGTTTTGCTGACCTCAAACAAGTGTTTAATAATTTATTTATTTTTAATGGTAATTCATTACCATTTTATTCTTCATCCACCCATTTCGAACAGCGCGTCAGCACGGGGCAGGGCCTGCTGAGTGACAGCAGCAGGGAGGAGGGAGGCTGTCTATGCACTGTTTAAAGTGTGCATGCCTCTTTGGCTGGCCGTCTTGCGATGGCCAACCTCACATGCACACTTTAAACATTTCCAACCCAACTGTCTTAAGACAGCTGGGTTAGAGCAAGTGCAGGCCTGCAGAGCACTGTGGAGCAGCACTGAGTGAGGGCACTCCCTCCAATCAGGGTGCTGCTAACATGCTGGATGTGAGGAGTACCAGGATTGGTCAAGGGAGTGTCCTGGTGGCCAGGCTGCATTAGCGGCCAGGACATTCAGAGCAAGGAAGTCCTGTCGAGTTCGGTAAGTGTTTTTTTTTTTTTAATTTGCGCTCACCTGCCCCCCACCCCGTAGATGCCAGCTGCCATTGGGTACTTCACAATTTAATGACTTTGCAGTAGTAGCTGATTATTGTTGTACAAAAGTAGGATCTGCTTTCATGGTTACCCCCACTTTTTGCTTGGTGTCAGTGTATTTTATTCCCCTCAAATCTGTTTATTGAGAATACAATTCAAATCAAAATCGTTAGAAAGCTGAGAGGGGAAAAGGAGGAGAAAAGAAGAGGAAAGAGGAAGTCTAGGAAACAGAGGAGGAGGAGGGTGATATTCAGCGTCCCCCAAGATCGGTGAACGTAGGTTGAGAAAGCAAGGCAGCTGCATGCCCCAAGGCCAACGCGCACCAAGGGTACCGCTCAAAGGGGAGAGCCAGGTTACCTAAGCTGTAGGAGGGAGTGAGATGATGGAGGGTTCCAACTGAGAGGGGGAGGGCTGTGCGAAGTGGGGGCGTGGTGGATAAGGCGTCTAAATACTGATTCCCCCGTTGGTAGGAGGGGGCAAGGAGGGGGAGGAGCGTGATAGCTTGCAGGGATAGCCCCACCTAGTGAAGGGGTTAGACGGCATCTCTATTGGGTCCCCAGGGACTATCCGCATCCGGGGGATATGGAATCTTCGAATAGGCGTAGAACCAGGAGCTTCGGAGGCTGAAGGTGGGCATGTTCTAATTCGCAAAAATAGTCTATCAACGGTTGCCAGAGTTGGGTGAAGTTGGTGTCTCGGAGTTGCAGACGCACCGTGAGCAGCTCAATTGCCATAGTATGCCACAGGCGAGTGAACCAGACATTCACTGGAGGCAGTTCAGCCTTCTTCCAATAGAGAGCTATAATTTGCTTGGCGGCACCAAGCATATGGAGGTTTAGATGTCAATCCCTGCACGTCATGGCAAGCAAGTTCACTGGCTTGAGGCCCAGAATGACTGTGGACAGGTTTTCGGGCAACGGGTAGCCAATTACCAGTTTGATGTGACTAAGGACCGCCTTCCAGTAGATGGTCAAGAGCGGACAAGTCCACCAGATGTGGAGAAAGTCCCCAGTGGCGCTCGTGCAATGCCAGCAGAGAGGTGAGGAAGTAGGAAACATTTTGTGCAACCTATGGGGAGTGTAATGCCATTGCGTCATAACCTTGTACGCGGTTTCCCTCTGGGAAATGCTGCAGAAAACCTTCAGGATGTCGCACCACAAGTGGTCCCATTGTGTGGGTGTGATGTCAGTGGATCTCTCAGACTGCCACCTAGACTGGTAAGCATGTGGGACAACCCGGGGAGAGTGTTGGAGGACTTGAAATGTATGAGAGATCAAACCCCTGGAGTTGTCAAAAGAGCGCACCAGCCGTTCAAAAGGGGTAAAGGGGCGGGTGGCTTCCTGTGCAGAGGATGACGCCTGGACCCAATGCCGTAGTTGGAGATATTGTAATCTGGCTCCCTCGGAGGGCTGAAAGTCCCGTTTGCATTGGTAGAAGGATTTAAAGGAGTTCCCCTTAAAGAGGTCCCGAAGTGTCCGACAACCCCCATCCGACCAGGCCGAAAAAGAATGTGGGTGCAAGGCAGGCGGGAAATGTGGGTTGTGTGCGATAGGAGTTTGAGGGGCGGAAAAGAGGTAAGACCCCTAAACAATGGTAGCTTATCCCAGATATCGAGCACCGTCTTCATGGGGATGGCTATATAGGCGCTGCGTGAGTGAGCCTCCCGTGGGAGCCATACAAGATCCCATATGGGTCTACAGGTCACTGCCCTATCCATGTGAAATCAGACTTTCTCACTCTTCCACGCCATCCATTCCGAAATGAAACAAAGGTGAGAGGCCCAGTAATACTCCATCAAATTGGGACAAGCCTACCCCTGTCTCGCGGTAGCAAGAGTATTTTATTGGAGAAGCGTGGCCGTTGTCCTCCCCAAATGAAATTGGTGAGTTCACGCTGGAGGTTCTGGATCTGATGTTGTGGGAAAAGTGTGGGAAGAGTCTGAAATCGGTATAATATTTTTGGCAACACCAACATTTTAACTGTGTACAGGCGCCCCAGCCAGGAAAGAGGGAGAGACTTCCACGTTCGCAGATCCTTTAGTACGGCCTTTTTACAATCCTGCCAATTAGCTTGTGACCACGTTGCGAGATTGGGAGTCAAATTGAGCCCTAAGTACCGGATGGAATGGGAGGCCCATTGATATGGGACGAGAGACTGGAGCACAGGGATCTCCGCCTCAGGGATTGTGAGATTCAGGGCCCATGATTTAGCATGATTAATCTTGAGGCCTGAAACCAGTTCGAACGATTGGAGCAGTCCATGAAGGGCAGGCAAGGAGGTTCGCGGGCTGGATAGCGTGAGAAGGAGGTCGTCTGCAAACAAGGCTATTTTATGGTCTAAACCTCCGAGGGTGATGCCATGAAGGTCAGGGGACTGGCGTATCATGACGGCAAGGGGTTCTACAACAAGGGCAAATAGTAGGGGAGAGAGGACAGCCCTGGCTGGTGCCTCTATAGACCAAGATGGGACTCGTGAGTTGGCCGTTAACCCATACCTGGGCTAAAGGTGAAAGGTAGGGAGCCATGATCCTAGCAATCATCTGAGGACCCAGTCCTATTTTATGCAGGACAGCCCGGAGAAAGACCCAATCAACCGGGTCGAATGCTTTTTCAGCATCGAGTGACAACAAGCACGTGGGTATATTCCAGTGGTGAGCCTTCCTGACTAAATTTGCGATGCGCCACACATTGTCCACTCCCTGCCGGTGACGAATGAAGCCAACCTGGTCAGGCTCGATAAGCCCGGGTAGATGCGGGCCGAGTCGTTTGGCTAGTATTTTGGTATAGAGTTTAAGATCCGTGTTTAAAAGCGCAATGGGGCGGAAGGAGGAAGAGAGCGTGGTATCCTTCCCTGGTTTGGGAAGTTGTGCGATTTCGTCCATTGCCATAGAGGTGGAGGGTCCCTCAGAATCCGAGAAAGAATTAAAAAGACGAAGTAGATGGGTCTTAAGCTGTAGGAGAAAAGCGCAATAGAAAGAGACCGGAAGGCCATCTGGTCCCGGAGATTTAACAAGAGGGAGGTCTTTCAGGGCGCCGGAAATTTCCTCCTGGGTGAGCAGGTCCTCAAGGAGCTGTGCATGGTGTCGGCTAATCGGAGACCAGGTGCATTCTCCCAGTACAGCCTGTATCTGTTCCGGATTGGGCGAATCCAGTGCATAAAGGGACGAGTAGTATTTGTGGTAGGCTTTCAGTTTAGCAGCTTCAGTGGTGGCGACGAGCTAGGACCTTTCCCACCTTATACCCCCCTTCATAATACCATTGTTTCAGTGCCAGGAGAGCATGTTCTGCTTTGTTGGTTCTATGTGCTCGTAACTGGCCTCTAAGCATAACTAGGTGTCGCTTGTGGAGGGCCAGTGGATGCTCCTGATCCAATCTTTCGAGCGCTTTTATGTCCCGAGATAGATTATCTTCAAAGAGACGGGCTTCCAGAGCCCGAGCTATAGCAATGGACGTAATACGGCCCCAAATCGTGGCTTTAAAAGTGTCCCAAACCACGGGGAAGGGAGTTTCAGGAAGATCATTGGACGCAAAGTAGGACGTGATAGCTTCCCGGAGTTCTGCGACATCCACGGGTTCTCGAAGAACCTGGGGAGGGCGTCGCCAATGGGGAGAACGACGTGGGTGAGATGAGTGGTCCTGCAGTAGAAGCTCCACGTGAGTATGATCTGAGATGGAGATGTCGGACATAGATGCTGAGAGGGTTTCACTTATCAGGGAGTGGGAAACGAAGACGTAATCGATAAGAACGATGGACATGAGAATAGTAAGAGTAGTCACGCGTGGCAGGGGAGTGGTAGCGCCAAACATCTATTAAGTCAAGATCAGTTAGACGCTTTTTTAAGGAAGAGGACATGGCCCCCACCCTATAAAACGAGTCGTCGTTACGGTCCAGGCCCGCATCCCAGACCAGATTAAAATCGCCCCCCCAGGATGAGGTGAGGATCATCATGTGTTACCTGTTCCTGCAGGAGTTCCTTAATGAAGAGGTCCTGTGCTTGGATTAGAGCATCAATGTTGCAAAGAGTGATAGCCCGTTGCCCGATCTTGACCACCAATTTAATAAATCTACCATCTTTGCCACGTATCACCCTCGGGTACCCTGGTGGATACCTGCCCTGCAAAGAATAGCCACCCCAGCCGTTTTGATAGGTGCAGATGCCCAGAATTGAAGGGGGTATCGAGGGTGGGCCATGCGGGGGATGTCTGCCTTCATCAGGTGGGTCTCTTGTAGGAAGATAACGTTTGGGTTCTGCTGTAGTAAATATTGCAATATCTGGTGGCGCTTGTTGGAGGAGTTGAGACCTTTTACATTAAGGAAAATTAGTTTCAAATAGGGTACAGAAGTCATGACAAAGGTAGACCGTGCACATGCGCCATCACAGGCAGGGGGAGTAGGGTAAAACGCAGCGCCACCCAGCCGCCCCGGCATGCCCCCATAGGAAGCAAGTACAGCAGGAGTAATTCGCAAAGTCCAATGTGAGGCGGGGGTTCGATACAGCACTTAGCAACCCTTGCTCGAGAAATAGCGCACTCATAGTGGCTAGGTCCACCCTCCCTCCAAGCAGAGGGAGGGTGGACCTAGCCACCAAGCCTCCAAGCAGAGAAGAAAAGAGAAGAAGAAAAGGGGAAGGAGAGCAAGAGAAGAGAAGCAAAATATCCAATTTAAACAGCGACCAACGTGGCCAACATGACATATTCCAGTCCAGGAGCAAGCTAGGCTCAATGGCACAAGCCATCCCAGAGATGTCACTCTCTGAGGAATACGAGGGGGAGCGGGTCTCAGGATATCAGCACCGCCGTCTGGGAGCGCACTGCGATATCGCTGTCACGATGTGTTCAGGGCAAGGAGTGAGCAAACCAGGAGAGTGTAGGTCCAGTCCCGTCTCCGCAGATGGCCGCTGGAGACGACGAAGATCAGTGGCACGCTAAGAGATAACAAGTCCTTTAGATCTCTGTAGGCTGAGAGCAGGAGGGAGATCACCCACCATCCAAGGAACAAAGGTGTTGGATAATGTACTGTTTGGCTCCCCCCAGTTAGACAGGCGCCGGGATCGAGGCACCCTGGCCCATTGTGGTTTCGCAGACTCGCTGCTCAGAGATGGTAGTCGTGAAGGGCTGGATGGAGGAGTGACCGGGAGATGTAGCAGTTGCGCGGCCTCTTGGAAGGATTGCAGCGCCTGGCGTTTGGATTCCCATTGGAAGATGAGCGCGAAAGGGTGGCCCCATTGGTACTGGACGCCCAGCTCCCATAACTTGTCGGTAACGGGTTTGAAGTCCCTGCAGTGACGGTACGTGGTAGGGGCAAGGTCCTGGAATAGCTGGATGGGATAGCCCTTGTAGTTTAGTTCCGACTTGGAGCGGGCTGATTTGAGGATGGCTTCTATTTCCTTGAATAAATGGACCCAGGCCAGTATGTCGTGGACAAGACCGGGGCGACCAGGAGGACCAGACGTGGTGGGCGTGATCGAGTGCTGGCAGGAAGGCATCGTCATCCCCTCTGATTTCGTGTAACAGATCTGCAATGAAGGTCGTGATGTCAGAGCCCTCTGCCCCAGCCGGGACTCCTCTCAGGTGCAGGTTGTTACGACGGCCCTAGTTTTCTAAGTCCTCCTGTGTGATTTTGAGCTTGATATGCTGTTCCTCTAAGAGGGCCAGACGCTGCCAAAGTTGCTCTTGATCCTCCGTGCAAGCATCAACCGTCTTCTCAAGGTCATCTACTCTCCCTCCAATTCTCCCCGATGTCTCTTCTGAGCTTCTTAACACAGGATTGTACCTCTGTTCGGAGAGAGCCAATTTCGGATTTAAGTTCTTGCATAAAATTGGCCATGAAGGATTGGGTGACAAGGTCAGAGGGCCCCCCGTCGATGATGCCATATCCACGACAGGAGTAGAGCCCGGCTTGTTCCACAAGGCTGTCACGGGGTTGTCTTTCGGGGGTGCAGCTGTGTCCTTCCCAGCCTTAGAACGTGGCATGACCCCTCAGGCTCCCACGTGCCGGACAGGGGACCAGGGCCAGAGGGTGTCGCAGTAGGCCGGGTATCTCCCCTTGCAGATAATAGAGATCACCACAATATTCGGGGGCGGTGCATTCCCCAGACAAGGAACGAGAAGCGGGGGCCCTACCCTTAAAAGTCCGAGGCCCCTCAGAGTCTCCCCCAGCTGCGTGAAAGAGTCCGAGTCACAGGCCGTAGGAGGGAAGGAGCCCTGCGTGCCCCTCGTGCATCCCCAGCAGGTGCGGTGATTCTACGTGTCTCACAAGGGTCAAGGCCAGGTATGTGGCAGGAGCAGAGAGTCACCCGCAAGAGCGCACAGGAATGGGCATCCCAGGCCGGCAGGGGGGCGAAGCCAGGAAGGTCAATCCAGAGCCCAGATGCAACGCGGGCCATGAGCATAGGGAGCATCAGTCCAGCGAGCATCGCCACTCACCTCTGTTCGAAGGGCGGCCTCTCAGAACCCCCAGGGGACTGGCAGGATGGGCAATCTGTCCAGTGTTCGGAAGCTCATTCCCCGGTGCCCAAGGCATCAGGAGTCTCAGCAGCAATGGGACGACACACCCGTTGTGGGGTAGAGCTGCGCGCCCAGGTGAACAAGCCCCGTCCCAATGCCTGGAAAATCGAATAAGGCTCACCAGTGTGCAGTAGAGTGTCGATGAAGGGTCTCCGTCTTCAGGAGCTCTCAGAGACCTGGCAGGACCTGAAATGGCGGCCGCAGGCCCCCGTTGCAGGCCCCCCTCCTGGGCCCCCAAGCGGCCAGGAAGGTGCACCCGGCAGGCAAGTAATGTCCGGTCAGCAATGACCAGTACGCGATGTCTGGGCACCTCTGAAAGCGTCACCAAGGAACGGCGGAGGGGCGGGGCAGGCCTCGACAGCCCGCTTTCATGGACCACGTCAGGGATCCCAAGATGGTGGCAATAACTGCAGCTGTGGATCATGACACCCTCCGTGCACTGAAACCAGAGAAACAGGTAGGGCCCCCAGGTGCATCGAAAAGGGTATGGTGCAGGCCCTCGCAGGTCAAAGACTCTCCAGAGCCCGGGGAGGCACAAAATGGCGGCTGTGTTTATTCAGGCCGGGACCCGACCCTGAGCCGCCAGGAGCACTGTCGCCAGCAGTCCAAGGTGGCAAGCGATGTCAGGAGAACTCCGGCGCCCAATCACAGATGCGGCACCTCCAGCCGTTGCTGGGAAGCACACCATCCGTGTGCCAGAACAGGGGGGTCCGGGCCTCCGGATCTCCACCACAGACCCCAGGAGGATACGGTAGGTTGCCCGGGCGTGACAGCGAGAGGGTGGTGCGGGCCCTCACCGGACAAAGGCACTTGTAGGCCCGGGAGTCACAAAGTGGCGGCTGTGCATGCTCAGGCTGCGACCCGACTCCGAGCTGCCAAAAACACCGCAGCCAGCAGCCCGAGGTGTGCGCCGAGCTGGCAGGGGATGCCCAATCCCTTCCGATGCCTAGGCGCTCCAAACAGCGTCT
The DNA here is from genome assembly GCF_964204655.1 of Triturus cristatus. NCBI lineage: Eukaryota > Metazoa > Chordata > Amphibia > Caudata > Salamandridae > Triturus > Triturus cristatus. The sequence continues at coordinate 759,561,864 of NC_140581.1, forward strand.
CCAGGGAAGCCCCAATGACGCTTTAAAAGCTGATGAAGGCAGCGGCTGTCCGGAGCTCTCTTGGCGTGCGTCTCACTCCATGAGTAGCGAGACCACGCCCCTCGTCATTGTGTTTTTGACCTAGTCTGCTGGGATCCTACTAATCAGGACCCCAGCAACTGTGCTTTCTCTCCTAAATTGACATGGTAATTACTTTGGTACCTCCACAATTGGTTACTGGTAAGTCCCTAGTATATAGTACTAATGTACCCAGGACATAGGTACACAAGGGTCTCCCATGGGCTGCAACATGTATTGTGCCACCCATGGGAATCCACTTAAACTGTGACAACAGGCCTGCCATTGCAGAGTGTGTTAGTTGGTGCTTGCACTGCTCACAACAGATATAAGTAGGCTTTCTTGTTTTCAGTTTCTATTTTTGGTAAATTCTAGTGGGATTTTTCAGTGTATTCCAGTGATTTCAATACCTTAAAAAAACAGTGGTTATCAGCGGTTACACATTTTCGTGCCATTAAAAACAATAGAAAAGTGTTTTTCCGGTGTTTATGGAACGTTTTGCTTTTATTATTGCTTGCTTCTGCAATGATAGAGAATGGTATATAGGCAGTGTACTACAGTGTTTATGGGGTCCAAACACATTTTACAAATCAATCTTATTGTAGTATGACATACAATACTTCTTCAATGAGTCTTTGATCATGCACACTCGCTCTTTCCTTCCTATGTAAACTGTCATCTGTGTAAAGGCCCTCTCCACATTGCCAATTGAGATGGGCAATGTCAAAACAGCCAGTACACAATTTGCTAACTCTGGTCACTGACATAGCTTTCCATGCCAATACTGGTGCACCTGAAGATTGCAATTTCCTGGGACAGGTGCTGCAACTAATGCATTGAACTGGGTGTATATGCCCTCAGATTTATTGAAGCAGTCAAAAATGAAGCAGCACTTATCAAAGTCCGGAGAAAATTCACCCTTACGGAAGGGATCTAGACCTTGTACATATTTGTAGAATGAGCTATGGGATGAGTCAGAGAGTAGTGGTAGAGAATATAATGAGATTGGTATAGGGTAGTGTATTGGAGATGCTGAATTAGGAGTAAAGAAAGAAATATACAGATACATAGGTACATGGAAGGTATATATGTGTAAGGAAGGTAATATATCTTCTCTATAGTTTGTTCACTGGGCTCTGTAGGGCAAAGAGAGGCTGGGGCTACCCGATTAAGCGTACTATCTAGTTTAGAAATTAGTGTGGGTGCAGAACTGTCAGTTACTGGGGTCAAAATGTCACACACTGCGAGCAGCAATGCCAACCCAGTACCAAGTATGGAAGCAAAGACTCAGTAATGCTGCAGATGTGCCAATGATTGACAGTCTGTGTCTGCTAAAACAGGAGTGTCCACCACAGGCTGGGAAGGCACAAATCACAGTCAGATCTTCAAGACCTCCTGCTAAGCTGACCCGACGACTTTGCATTGACACTGCCCCAAAAATTAGGTTGCTCCCGCTCTGAGCTTTTCTGCAGCAGCAAATCCGATTCAGCTGGACCTGGTGTAGAAGGTATCTCGCCTTGTGGAGCGCTCTTCGACTACAGCCTGCAGCCTTGCTCCACTGGAAAAATACGAGGTCCAAAGAAGTGACTATGTCCGGAGTTAGAAATCCTCACTAGGGAAGGTGTAAAAAGTATCCAAATGGCAAGGGACCTTCTTTGGGTGTGAAATTCAAATATATCTCAGTTAGAGATTTTCCACCAAATGTCAATGACTTCACCCGGACCTCGCCCAGCAGCTATCCAACAACTAAGGCACTCTTCGGCCACAGTCGGTTGCCTTGCCCATTTGAGGATATTTGACTTCCATTTCAACTCCATTGCGGTCTGCCATAGCTTGTGCCTAGGTACCAGTCAAATGCAACCAGATGGTTGGCACTTAAAGCTTTTTATTGCTATTTTTACATTAAAAATAACTCACATTTTTTCCCTTATTGGATGTTTGTTGTGTGGTGTCAGTTGTAATTTTAATTGTTAAAATGTACTCTGTTTTTCAAAATTGGGTTTGGCTTTTTTGTGTGTAGTGTTTTGACTTTATTGCTGTTTTAGCACTGCACAAATACTTTACACATTGCATATAAATTAAGCCCATCTGCGGGGGCGGAGCTAGCCTCGAAGCGCGATGGCAGCTTGCTAAGCGGGCTCCCAGCGCACGCCCGCTATATCCTGAAAATTGATCCTTCCCAAACTATCTAAATATAACGGCACCCGAGGCGAGACGAACGGAACCCAGCGGCGAGGTGGTGGAGCGGTCCCCGGCGCTGAAACTTGCAGGAGCAGCCCGAAGCGGCGGACTCGCGAACGCGGCCCTCACGCAGAAAGCGGAAGTGGAGCCTCGGGCTGTGGCCGAGCGCCGCCCCGGGACGCAAGGCACGCAACGCGGACCCGGGTCGCCGGAAGTGCCGCTGAGATCGAGACCTTGGGCCACGGCGCACGGTACCCGGGGAAGATTGGTGTGGCGGGATCGGAGGCGAGTCCGGACCCCGGGGAAAGAGGAGGAATACTGGAGATGGCCCTCCCCCGTATGGATACTAGCGGTTTGAGGCGTGAGGTGCAGCCACATACAGGCGGAGGACGAGGGCACGCTCCCTGGACCTCTGTGGCACGGTAACAAAATTGGACTGCCACTGGGACACAGGGTGATTGATAAGTGGGGGCGAGGGTTTGCAAACACGACGAGATATTTCAGGCCAAATGCTTGCACTGAGGCACACTCTATCGTCCTGCATGAAAGAGCGCTAATCTGCGATGGCTGCGGGAGAGGACTCCTGAAGTCACTGTCAAAACCTGCAAATACACGCGCCCATTGCTGGAACTTGTAGTGAGATATCGATCTGCAGTGTCAAATTGGCGGCTGGAGATGGGAGAGGGCACCCGCAGCAGAAGGGATCACATAAGTTGGACGAAGCGGCTGCTTCTGGATCCGGGTAGCTAACAGTGCTACTCAACCAGGGGCACTAAACGCGCGAGCAGGGAGAGGTGATAAATACACAGAACCACAGGCCTGACCCACTGGGAAACAACACCACCCTTATAAGTAAAACACATCAGCAGAACAGGTCGGCGCAATTCCAAATAACCCCTTCTTGGTGGACTGCACGCCCCACAGGGCTGCGGGCACAAGAGGCTTTATAGAACGGTAGGCCCGGGACCTCTCCGCCTGTTCCGGGACGGATCAGTCGATTACGGACTATAGACGTTGGCTCTGGGCTTGGACTGCGGATCCCGTGGCGCGCTGCTCCCAACCCGGGGTCACAGGCGACGATATACCTGAGGATAAGGTAGACCACATATTACAAAATAGGGAAGACAGACCGCACCCAGTTAAAAATAAGCTTTGATCACACGAAGAAACACCAAGAGCAAAGTACGGACACACAAACAGCAGCTCAGTTGAAAGTGGGAGCAACGGGAGGGGTGTCAAACGAAGATATTCAAACTATGTTCACAACAATCCAAGCGGCACTGTCGAATATCGACGGAAAGATTGACTCCTTAACATACAGAGTCGACAGGATCTCGGAGCGTCTTGATAAACACTCAGAATGACTAGACGAGGTGGAACGAAGAATTTCGGAAGCTGAGTATGGCCAAGTACAGACGGAAACGAAACAATCGAAGATGGAAAAACAACTGGCGGTCATAAGGGCAAAGTCAGAAGACTTGGAAGCTAGGTCCCTAAGGAGTAACCTCCGCCTGATGGGAGTTTCAGAGACGACACATACGGGCCAAATGGAATGCTACGTGGAGCAGCTGCTCATAGCCCTTCTAGGTCGGGAGACGTTCTCCGAGGTGTTCATCGTGGAGAGAGCCCACAGGTCACTAGGCCCCAAGCCCCCAGTGGGCTCCAGACAGCGGCCGATCATCGCTAAGATACTTAATTACAGAGACAGGGATGCGGCGCTCCGAAGGGCCTGAGAAATTGGCAAGCTATCTCACGAAGGTATGGATATCTCAATTTACCCAGACTTTACGTCCTCGGTGCAGGAAGCGCGAAAACAATGCACCACAGCCAAACAAAAACTGAGGGACCTGAAAATCCCATACGCCATGCTATACCCGGCCAGACTCCAGATCACTGTAGACGGCAAAACCCGGATATTCGCTGATCCATCGGAGGCAGTAAAGTTTGCGAAGCAACGAGGACAGATGAGCACTCAGAGAAGGTCACCGAGAGGAGAGGAGGGGGACCGGTCTACTACATCGGATGTGGAGTGAACAATATCTAAAGAAAAAAGGGGCCCACAAATGCGAATGGGCTGAAGAGGGTCGGTGATTGTCCCAGTGGGGCAACATCTGAACATTGACTACAGATAGATGGCCCACGGACTACTGTTTTCAGATAAGTTATTGATAAACATTTATGCCTTGCCTTTTCCCACTGTCCGGTTTGGCCCAAATACAGATAGTTGACATATATAACACTGAGCTAAGGCGGACGGAGCTATATGAGACTCACTGGGAGGGGACTTTTCATAGTTTTGCTTAGAAATACCGTACAGTATGGGAAGTTACAGTATGCACGACAGGGCGGGCGCCCATGTGGCCTAGCCACAAGAAACGGGCGGGCAACTCTGACCCCTACGTGTGCACCACACTCAGTGTTACGTTGTTTTTTTCCTTGTATTTTCTTGTTCTTTTTGGTTTTCTTTCTTTGTTTTCCTTATGGAGGGGAAGTTAATTGCTATTTTTGGGCTTGGCTCCACTAGGGAAAAGGAGGTGGAGTGGGTGGGGGTATGCAAAAAAATCCATCCAGTGACACTGTGGAAGACGGACACGCGACGGACGCTTTCCACTACCATAGACACACATATCAGGAATCGGAAGGTGACTTGAAAGATGGCTGAATCATTGCAACAGCAAAGATCAATGAAGTTCCTCACATGGAACGTTAGGGGACTGCACAACCCACGGAAAATCCGCAAGGTATTAGCATATCTAGACAGGCAGAAAACATTTGACAGAATTGAGAGAGGCACAAATAGGGGCTAGATGGGCCATGTACAGAATAGCGTCATCATATTCCTCCTACGCGAGGGGGGTAATTTTATGGGTCAAGCGAAACATCCCCTTCACGCTCATTAAATCTAAAAAAGATGACCAGGGGCGGTATATAATGGTGCAAGGCTGTTTTGGGGGTACAGTATTAACTATTGTCAATGTATACGGCCCAAACACGGACGACCCCTCCTTCTATGCGCAAATATGGATGCAGTTACGGGATTTCCAACCCGGTGCTATCATCTGGGGGTGGGACTTCAATACATGCTTAGACCCTACACTGGATAGATCCACTGGACTAGATAGGTATGGTAAACAATCAGCGAGAGTATTAAGGGATGGAATGGGAGACTTGGGCATGGTGGATGTATGGAAGCTTCGGAACCCAGACCGTAAAGAAGGGACGTGTTTCTCCTCAACATATCTCACATGGTCAAGACTTGACTATTGGCTGATATCCCGAGATGCATGCACATGGACGACGGATGTTCAGCATGCACCTAGGACGCTCTCAGACCATGCTCCGGTCATACTCACGATGCAAATCCCAACACACACACCAACAGTTCATGTTGCGACTGCGTCCAGCGGCATTACAAGAACAGGTTTTTAAGGAGGGGCTACGCCAGGCAATAATAGAATTTTTTTATCATAACTCCGGTTCAGTACAAAGCACTAAAGTACTTGTCAGGTCCCGCGTAGGCCTCTCAGGATCGGTTCGTTGCTCAATGGGGGCCCCCCTACTGACAACCCTAATTCCGAATAGCCGTAAAGTCACGGAAGCTTAAGGGGGTCAATCTAGGGGAAGGAAAGGATGGGAACAGCGGGGAGGGAGATCTGTAAAGGAAGCACAGGTTTGGTTAGCCGGATCGCCTGTAGCTGAAATGTCTTTACACCCACTTGACTCACATAAACAATTCAGTCTACCTGTAAAGAAAAATAACCAGTTCTAGCTGTGACAGCAGAAGGGCGATTACATATCGTCAAGGCCGCTTCAACGCCAGCTAGCTGCAGTGTGCACAGGGACGTCGCTATTCTGTATAGGTACTCACAGGGCACGACTGTAGATACACAAACAACACATACACAGTTCATCAATACATGTTCAGCGGTGACTTCAGGAAAGGCAAAACATTGTTGTATAAAGAATTTCACAGCGTGGTATTTAGGGTCACACCACCTGGTAAAGGTCAAGCGTTAATGTCGAGCGCTCCACGCACTCACTCAGGTTCTCTTAAATGCCTGTCACAAAGTCTCACAAGCTTATTCGTTTTTTGGCAGTCTTTGGTATCACGAAGCACGGAAACACAAACGGAAGCACAAACGTGTGCCCTAAAGGACTCTTGGCGGTGTCACTGACACCCTTACCGCACCCGGGGAACTCCACAATGAGATCTGCAACACGGTCAGGTCAGGCTCCAGGATAATCTGTGAGCAGTTCTCCGCGGTTCCTGACTAAATGGATTCCCGTCTTTTGCGCCGCGTCACTTCCTGTGCGCGCGCGTCGGGCCTAGAGGCTGCTGGGAAGCGTAGTTCTTTGGCAGCTTTGGTAGTCTCCCATAAGCCCCGCATTGCGCGGACATGGTTCGCGGCCCGATTCCAACGGCCCGCTTCTTCCCTGAGGGACGGCGAGAGGGCAGAGGTCAGGTGAGTTTTCATGACAGCACATCCCTCTCGCCGCGACCTCTGCCAGGAGCCAGGTTTGTCGGGATATTTCGCATGGAAGGCTTTTACACACCGAGGAGCATGTACCCCCCTGGCAGGTTACCAAGAATCTTCTTCCCGTCCGTATCCTTTCCAAGATACCAGGTACCAGAGTCTGGACCCCCGCATTTTTGAGTCGAGGATGGCCCTGACTTCGTACTCCGGTTCATTGTCTATCCAGACAGGAGAAGGATTCTTCTTCACCGGGGTGTAGGAAGGTTTCAGCAGCGACACGTGAAATACTGGATGTATTTTTAGAGATTTTGGTAGCGCTAGCATCATAGCCCTCGGGGAGATAACTTTCTTTATCTTGTATGGCCCGATGTACCTTGGGTTGAATATGCTGTATTTCCGGAACCGTATGTTTCTGGTTGATAACCATACTACATCATCCTTCTGATAAGGAGGATTAGGTTTCCGGTGCTTATCTGCCTGGTCTTTGTACACTATTTTAGCTTTAGCCAAGTTTTTGTATGTACTCAGTAGGACTTTTCGAATGTTTTTGGTTCGGGTACCAACTTCCGGGACCACCGGCCCGCTCACTGGTTGGATCAAAGAGGTAAAACGAGGATGGAAGCCATAGTTGCTATAATAGGGAGAGTACTGTGTAGATTGATGTTTGGCGCTATTGTAAGCCACTTCGGCCAAACAGAGCCATTCAACCCAGGAATCCGAATTGTCTGCCACATAGCATCGTAGGTACTGCTTAAGATTCTGGTTTAGTCGCTCCGTTTGCCCATCCGACTGGGGGTGGAAGCTAGTTGATTTGGAGGACTTCATGTGTAACGCCTTACACCACTCCTTCCAGAACTTAGCTGTAAATTGAGGGCCTCGGTCCGAAACGATATTGGCCGGGAGTCCGTGTACTCTTATAATGTGGACCAGAAGTAACTGGGCTAACTGCCCTGCAGTGGGTTCTTTGGCACATGCGATAAAATGTCCCATCTTGGTGAGGCTGTCTACCACTACCACGATGGTTGTACAACCTTGGTCCTTTGGAAGACCCACTATAAAATCAATAGAGATGGTTTCCCATGGTTTCAACGGTGTGGGTAGAGGTTGCAAGAGACCCTGAGTCTTCCCATGGTCCGTTTTGACTTTAGCGCAAGTTTCACAGTGCCGTACCATGTTCGTGGTGTCTTTCACCACTGATGGCCACCAGAATTGTCTTGCTATTCTGTCAAGAGTTTTTCTGACCCCATTATGGCCAGCGCTGGTCGTGGAGTGACACATCTGCCATACTTCCTCCCGCAATGACTTCGTTGGTACCAGCAATTGATTGCCTTTCATCGGCAGACCTTGGTGTAGCTTCCATTGCGGATGTGCTTTCAACCATTGTCTCCAGTAAGTGGTCTTGATTCCTACGAGTATCCTTTGAAGAAAGTCATCCGTATGTAAAACTCCAATGAACTTCTTTGGGTCCAAAATAGCCTGCTGTTCTTCTGTCGTATGTTCAAGGGGGGTAGTCTGCCTTGATAAGGCATCTGCCTTTCTGTTCTCTGTCCCGGGTCGATATGTCACTATAAAGTGGAATTCCGAGAAAAACAACATCCATCGCAACTGCCTAGGAGATAACATGCGAGTTGAGCGCATGAACTGCAGGTTGCGATGATCAGTATAGACCGTGACTACATGTTTGGCTCCTAATAACCAGTGCCTCCAATCCATGAAGGCTTCTTTAATGGCTAAGAGCTCTTTTTCCGCTATAGTGTATCTGGTCTCAGCAGGGTTTAGCTTCCTGGATAGGTAGACAACTGGATGTAATTGTCCGGTAACCACATGTCTCTGTGAAAGAATAGCCCCTATGGCTACATCAGAGGCGTCCGCCTCTACAATGTAAGGAAGCTCAGGGTCAGGGTGAGCCAACACCGGAGCGGTAACAAAGGCATCTTTCAAACATTGAAAGGAATGTTCGGCTTCAGCCGACCAATTAAACTTTACGTTCTTTCGTAATAGGGCTGTAATGGGTGCCACCATGTTTGAGAATCCGTTAATAAACCTGCGATAAAATTTCGCGAATCCAAGGAAACATTGGACGTCCCTCACTGTGGCAGGTGGGGGCCAGGTTTTTACCGCCAAGATTTTCCTGTCAGACATTTCTTGCCCGTTGGGTGTCAGTATTACTCCTAGAAACTCCACCTTATCCACGTGGAACTCGCATTTGCTGAGTTTACAATACAAGTTGTTTCTTCGTAACGCCTCAGATACTTGACAGACATGCGCCCGATGCTCCTCAACCGAGGAAGAGTAAATGAGGATGTCATCTATGTATGCCACTACGAACCTGTCCAAGAACTCCCGCAACACCTCATTCACGAAGTATTGAAAGGCAACGGGAGCGTTGCACAGGCCGAAGGGCATTACTGTATATTCATACAGCCCATACCGTGTCCTAAAGGCTGTCTTCCATTCGTCCCCCTCCCTTACCCTTACTAGGTGATATGCCCCCTTTAAATCAAGCCGCGTGTATATGACTGCTGTTTTGACTTGTTCTAAAAGTACAGGGATTAAGGGTAAGGGGTATCTATTTTTTATGGTGATATCGTTGAGGGCGCGAAAGTCTATACAAGCCCTCTTTTCTCCGTTGGCTTTAGGGATAAAAAAGAGGGGAGAGGCCGCCGGAGATCTGGAAGGACGGATAAATCCATTCTCTAGGTATTTGTCCAAGTATTCACGTAAGTGGGTGTTCTCGGCTTCGGCCAAAGCATATAAGCGCCCACAGGGTATCAAGGCCCCCGGAACCAGATCTATGCGGCAATCGTAATGCCTATGAGGGGGTAATGTGTCTGCCAGCTTTTCACAAAAAACTTCCTGATATTCCGAATACCAAGACGGAAGCTGTACATCCGTTTCTGCTGCCGTCGCTACGCTATAGGACGAAATCAAGACTCCCTCTTTGTCCGTACCCCGGCCTGTACAATGAGCTTTGCACCAGGCCCCACTAAACCTCACCTTTCCTTCTTTCCAATCTATATCAGGGTTATGCTTTCTTAACCATGGGAGCCCCAATATTACTCCGTATTGCGGAGCTTGGAGGATGTTGAACTGCACCGTCTCGGTATGGTCCTGCTCGCACTGCATGAGCAAAGTTTTAGTATTAGATTCAATGGGGCCAGTACTTAATTTCTTTCCATCTACCGCCAGAACCTCTTCGGGATGGTCTTTCCTTACTAACACGAGTCCCAAGCTTAAAGCCACTTCCCGGTCCATGAATAGCCCGGTGGCACCGGAATCAACCATGGCTTCTAAAGGTTGCCATCCCTTGGGGGTCTTGAGGTGTATAGGAAGAAAAAGATGGTGTGTAGTATACTCCGTCTGTTTCGATAACGAAGGGACATGAATACCACTCAAGGAGTTCCCTTCAGCGTTCCCTGAGTGTATTAGTTTCCCTGTTTATCTTCCGTTGTGCGTCCGGAGGTTTTAGCCGCTCCAAATCCAGTCTTGGGTTTGGCCAAACACTCCCTAACAAAGTGGCCTTTCTTACCACAGTACATGCAAAGCCCCTCTTTGCGTCTATTGTCTCTCTCAGCTGGTGTGAGCGGTGCCCGTACGGCCCCTATATCCATAGGTTCTACGTGAGCTCCAGCCCCCGCACCTAGGCCTCTGTTGCGGTCAAAGCGCAGAGGGGGTCTGTCTACTTTTTTCCTATCCCCTCTACGTTCTCCTAGCCTATAGTCTAATCTCAAGGCCAGATTTATTAAGTCTATGCACGTGGAGGGTTGGGGGTCAATTTGAGCTATTACGTCCTTCAGGTCGTCTTTTAACCCTTGATAGAATAGCGCCCCTTTCTTGTCCTCGGGCCACTGAGTTTCGGCCACTAGTCTCTGAAAGGTGTTAACATAGGTAACTATATCCTTGGTACCCTGTCTTAGTTCTAGCAGCTCTCTATCTGCTGTAAATGATGCCGCTCGGCGATCAAAGACTGTTTCGAATTCTTTCTTGAACTCATCCCAATCATATAACAGGGGGTCATCTCTCTGAACATACGGCACGGCCCATTGAGCGGCTTCCCCCGTTAAGTATGATATCATAAAGGCCACTCTGGCCTGATTGGTGGGAAAGGCCTTCGGTTTGCACGAAAAATGTAGCAATACCTGTGTCATAAAGACTTGGACTTTAGTGGCATCACCCTGAAAACGTTCAGGGGCGGCCAAGGGAATGGGAGTAGGAAGCTCTACGGTTACTGGCGTGGTTGTAGAGGGGGTTCCAAACTGGAACATACCCCCGACTGCTCCACGCCCTACCTGGGCATCAAAGGGGTTTCGCTGTAACCGGTTTACTGAGTCCTGTAGAGCAGCCGTCTCAGCCCTAGAGGCTGCTACCTCATGTCGGGAATCAGCTACCTCTTGTTGAAGATTTACTAAGGTGGCCAATACATCCTCTAGGGTGGTCATGGTGACAATGAACCGACCGGGAGAGGTATATTAAGTTTAAGGCAGATTATTCTGTCAAGTCCCGCGTAGGCCTCTCAGGATCGGTTCGTTGCTCAATGGGGGCCCCCCTATTGACAACCCTAATTCCGAATAGCCGTAAAGGCACGGAAGCTTAAGGGGGTCAATCTAGGGGAAGGAAAGGATGGGAACAGCGGGGAGGGAGATCTGTAAAGGAAGCACAGGTTTGGTTAGCCGGATCGCCTGTAGCTGAAATGTCTTTACACCCACTTGACTCACATAAACAATTCAGTCTACCTGTAAAGAAAAATAACCAGTTCTAGCTGTGACAGCAGAAGGGCGATTACATATCGTCAAGGCCGCTTCAACGCCAGCTAGCTGCAGTGTGCACAGGGACGTCGCTATTCTGTATAGGTACTCACAGGGCACGACTGTAGATACACAAACAACACATACACAGTTCATCAATACATGTTCAGCGGTGACTTCAGGAAAGGCAAAACATTGTTGTATAAAGAATTTCACAGCGTGGTATTTAGGGTCACACCACCTGGTAAAGGTCAAGCGTTAATGTCGAGCGCTCCACGCACTCACTCAGGTTCTCTTAAATGCCTGTCACAAAGTCTCACAAGCTTATTCGTTTTTTGGCAGTCTTTGGTATCACGAAGCACGGAAACACAAACGGAAGCACAAACGTGTGCCCTAAAGGACTCTTGGCGGTGTCACTGACACCCTTACCGCACCCGGGGAACTCCACAATGAGATCTGCAACACGGTCAGGTCAGGCTCCAGGATAATCTGTGAGCAGTTCTCCGCGGTTCCTGACTAAATGGATTCCCGTCTTTTGCGCCGCGTCACTTCCTGTGCGCGCGCGTCGGGCCTAGAGGCTGCTGGGAAGCGTAGTTCTTTGGCAGCTTTGGTAGTCTCCCATAAGCCCCGCATTGCGCGGACATGGTTCGCGGCCCGATTCCAACGGCCCGCTTCTTCCCTGAGGGACGGCGAGAGGGCAGAGGTCAGGTGAGTTTTCATGACAGCACATCCCTCTCGCCGCGACCTCTGCCAGGAGCCAGGTTTGTCGGGATATTTCGCATGGAAGGCTTTTACACACCGAGGAGCATGTACCCCCCTGGCAGGTTACCAAGAATCTTCTTCCCGTCCGTATCCTTTCCAAGATACCAGGTACCAGAGTCTGGACCCCCGCATTTTTGAGTCGAGGATGGCCCTGACTTCGTACTCCGGTTCATTGTCTATCCAGACAGGAGAAGGATTCTTCTTCACCGGGGTGTAGGAAGGTTTCAGCAGCGACACGTGAAATACTGGATGTATTTTTAGAGATTTTGGTAGCGCTAGCATCATAGCCCTCGGGGAGATAACTTTCTTTATCTTGTATGGCCCGATGTACCTTGGGTTGAATATGCTGTATTTCCGGAACCGTATGTTTCTGGTTGATAACCATACTACATCATCCTTCTGATAAGGAGGATTAGGTTTCCGGTGCTTATCTGCCTGGTCTTTGTACACTATTTTAGCTTTAGCCAAGTTTTTGTATGTACTCAGTAGGACTTTTCGAATGTTTTTGGTTCGGGTACCAACTTCCGGGACCACCGGCCCGCTCACTGGTTGGATCAAAGAGGTAAAACGAGGATGGAAGCCATAGTTGCTATAATAGGGAGAGTACTGTGTAGATTGATGTTTGGCGCTATTGTAAGCCACTTCGGCCAAACAGAGCCATTCAACCCAGGAATCCGAATTGTCTGCCACATAGCATCGTAGGTACTGCTTAAGATTCTGGTTTAGTCGCTCCGTTTGCCCATCCGACTGGGGGTGGAAGCTAGTTGATTTGGAGGACTTCATGTGTAACGCCTTACACCACTCCTTCCAGAACTTAGCTGTAAATTGAGGGCCTCGGTCCGAAACGATATTGGCCGGGAGTCCGTGTACTCTTATAATGTGGACCAGAAGTAACTGGGCTAACTGCCCTGCAGTGGGTTCTTTGGCACATGCGATAAAATGTCCCATCTTGGTGAGGCTGTCTACCACTACCACGATGGTTGTACAACCTTGGTCCTTTGGAAGACCCACTATAAAATCAATAGAGATGGTTTCCCATGGTTTCAACGGTGTGGGTAGAGGTTGCAAGAGACCCTGAGTCTTCCCATGGTCCGTTTTGACTTTAGCGCAAGTTTCACAGTGCCGTACCATGTTCGTGGTGTCTTTCACCACTGATGGCCACCAGAATTGTCTTGCTATTCTGTCAAGAGTTTTTCTGACCCCATTATGGCCAGCGCTGGTCGTGGAGTGACACATCTGCCATACTTCCTCCCGCAATGACTTCGTTGGTACCAGCAATTGATTGCCTTTCATCGGCAGACCTTGGTGTAGCTTCCATTGCGGATGTGCTTTCAACCATTGTCTCCAGTAAGTGGTCTTGATTCCTACGAGTATCCTTTGAAGAAAGTCATCCGTATGTAAAACTCCAATGAACTTCTTTGGGTCCAAAATAGCCTGCTGTTCTTCTGTCGTATGTTCAAGGGGGGTAGTCTGCCTTGATAAGGCATCTGCCTTTCTGTTCTCTGTCCCGGGTCGATATGTCACTATAAAGTGGAATTCCGAGAAAAACAACATCCATCGCAACTGCCTAGGAGATAACATGCGAGTTGAGCGCATGAACTGCAGGTTGCGATGATCAGTATAGACCGTGACTACATGTTTGGCTCCTAATAACCAGTGCCTCCAATCCATGAAGGCTTCTTTAATGGCTAAGAGCTCTTTTTCCGCTATAGTGTATCTGGTCTCAGCAGGGTTTAGCTTCCTGGATAGGTAGACAACTGGATGTAATTGTCCGGTAACCACATGTCTCTGTGAAAGAATAGCCCCTATGGCTACATCAGAGGCGTCCGCCTCTACAATGTAAGGAAGCTCAGGGTCAGGGTGAGCCAACACCGGAGCGGTAACAAAGGCATCTTTCAAACATTGAAAGGAATGTTCGGCTTCAGCCGACCAATTAAACTTTACGTTCTTTCGTAATAGGGCTGTAATGGGTGCCACCATGTTTGAGAATCCGTTAATAAACCTGCGATAAAATTTCGCGAATCCAAGGAAACATTGGACGTCCCTCACTGTGGCAGGTGGGGGCCAGGTTTTTACCGCCAAGATTTTCCTGTCAGACATTTCTTGCCCGTTGGGTGTCAGTATTACTCCTAGAAACTCCACCTTATCCACGTGGAACTCGCATTTGCTGAGTTTACAATACAAGTTGTTTCTTCGTAACGCCTCAGATACTTGACAGACATGCGCCCGATGCTCCTCAACCGAGGAAGAGTAAATGAGGATGTCATCTATGTATGCCACTACGAACCTGTCCAAGAACTCCCGCAACACCTCATTCACGAAGTATTGAAAGGCAACGGGAGCGTTGCACAGGCCGAAGGGCATTACTGTATATTCATACAGCCCATACCGTGTCCTAAAGGCTGTCTTCCATTCGTCCCCCTCCCTTACCCTTACTAGGTGATATGCCCCCTTTAAATCAAGCCGCGTGTATATGACTGCTGTTTTGACTTGTTCTAAAAGTACAGGGATTAAGGGTAAGGGGTATCTATTTTTTATGGTGATATCGTTGAGGGCGCGAAAGTCTATACAAGCCCTCTTTTCTCCGTTGGCTTTAGGGATAAAAAAGAGGGGAGAGGCCGCCGGAGATCTGGAAGGACGGATAAATCCATTCTCTAGGTATTTGTCCAAGTATTCACGTAAGTGGGTGTTCTCGGCTTCGGCCAAAGCATATAAGCGCCCACAGGGTATCAAGGCCCCCGGAACCAGATCTATGCGGCAATCGTAATGCCTATGAGGGGGTAATGTGTCTGCCAGCTTTTCACAAAAAACTTCCTGATATTCCGAATACCAAGACGGAAGCTGTACATCCGTTTCTGCTGCCGTCGCTACGCTATAGGACGAAATCAAGACTCCCTCTTTGTCCGTACCCCGGCCTGTACAATGAGCTTTGCACCAGGCCCCACTAAACCTCACCTTTCCTTCTTTCCAATCTATATCAGGGTTATGCTTTCTTAACCATGGGAGCCCCAATATTACTCCGTATTGCGGAGCTTGGAGGATGTTGAACTGCACCGTCTCGGTATGGTCCTGCTCGCACTGCATGAGCAAAGTTTTAGTATTAGATTCAATGGGGCCAGTACTTAATTTCTTTCCATCTACCGCCAGAACCTCTTCGGGATGGTCTTTCCTTACTAACACGAGTCCCAAGCTTAAAGCCACTTCCCGGTCCATGAATAGCCCGGTGGCACCGGAATCAACCATGGCTTCTAAAGGTTGCCATCCCTTGGGGGTCTTGAGGTGTATAGGAAGAAAAAGATGGTGTGTAGTATACTCCGTCTGTTTCGATAACGAAGGGACATGAATACCACTCAAGGAGTTCCCTTCAGCGTTCCCTGAGTGTATTAGTTTCCCTGTTTATCTTCCGTTGTGCGTCCGGAGGTTTTAGCCGCTCCAAATCCAGTCTTGGGTTTGGCCAAACACTCCCTAACAAAGTGGCCTTTCTTACCACAGTACATGCAAAGCCCCTCTTTGCGTCTATTGTCTCTCTCAGCTGGTGTGAGCGGTGCCCGTACGGCCCCTATATCCATAGGTTCTACGTGAGCTCCAGCCCCCGCACCTAGGCCTCTGTTGCGGTCAAAGCGCAGAGGGGGTCTGTCTACTTTTTTCCTATCCCCTCTACGTTCTCCTAGCCTATAGTCTAATCTCAAGGCCAGATTTATTAAGTCTATGCACGTGGAGGGTTGGGGGTCAATTTGAGCTATTACGTCCTTCAGGTCGTCTTTTAACCCTTGATAGAATAGCGCCCCTTTCTTGTCCTCGGGCCACTGAGTTTCGGCCACTAGTCTCTGAAAGGTGTTAACATAGGTAACTATATCCTTGGTACCCTGTCTTAGTTCTAGCAGCTCTCTATCTGCTGTAAATGATGCCGCTCGGCGATCAAAGACTGTTTCGAATTCTTTCTTGAACTCATCCCAATCATATAACAGGGGGTCATCTCTCTGAACATACGGCACGGCCCATTGAGCGGCTTCCCCCGTTAAGTATGATATCATAAAGGCCACTCTGGCCTGATTGGTGGGAAAGGCCTTCGGTTTGCACGAAAAATGTAGCAATACCTGTGTCATAAAGACTTGGACTTTAGTGGCATCACCCTGAAAACGTTCAGGGGCGGCCAAGGGAATGGGAGTAGGAAGCTCTACGGTTACTGGCGTGGTTGTAGAGGGGGTTCCAAACTGGAACATACCCCCGACTGCTCCACGCCCTACCTGGGCATCAAAGGGGTTTCGCTGTAACCGGTTTACTGAGTCCTGTAGAGCAGCCGTCTCAGCCCTAGAGGCTGCTACCTCATGTCGGGAATCAGCTACCTCTTGTTGAAGATTTACTAAGGTGGCCAATACATCCTCTAGGGTGGTCATGGTGACAATGAACCGACCGGGAGAGGTATATTAAGTTTAAGGCAGATTATTCTGTCAAGTCCCGCGTAGGCCTCTCAGGATCGGTTCGTTGCTCAATGGGGGCCCCCCTATTGACAACCCTAATTCCGAATAGCCGTAAAGGCACGGAAGCTTAAGGGGGTCAATCGAGGGGAAGGAAAGGATGGGAACAGCGGGGAGGGAGATCTGTAAAGGAAGCACAGGTTTGGTTAGCCGGATCGCCTGTAGCTGAAATGTCTTTACACCCACTTGACTCACATAAACAATTCAGTCTACCTGTAAAGAAAAATAACCAGTTCTAGCTGTGACAGCAGAAGGGCGATTAAATATCGTCAAGGCTGCTTCAACGCCAGATAGCTGCAGTGTGCACAGGGACGTTGCTATTCTGTATAGGTACTCACAGGGCACGACTGTAGATACACAAACAACACATACACAGTTCATCAATACATGTTTAGCGGTGACTTCAGGAAAGGCAAAACATTGTTGTATAAAGAATTTCACAGCGTGGTATTTAGGGTCATACCACCTGGTAAAGGTCAAGCGTTAATGTCGAGCGCTCCACGCACTCACTCAGGTTCTCTTAAATGCCTGTCACAAAGTCTCACAAGCTTATTCGTTTTTTGGCAGTCTTTGGTATCACGAAGCACGGAAACACAAACGGAAGCACAAACGTGTGCCCTAAAGGACTCTTGGCGGTGTCACTGACACCCTTACCGCACCCGGGGAACTCCACAATGAGATCTGCAACACGGTCAGGTCAGGCTCCAGGATAATCTGCGAGCAGTTCTCCGCGGTTCCTGACTAAATGGATTCCCGTCTTTTGCTCCGCGTCACTTCCTGTGTGCGTGCGTCGGGCCTAGAGGCTGCTGGGAAGCGTAGTTCTTTGGCAGCTTTGGTAGTCTCCCATAAGCCCCGCATTGCGCGGACATGGTTCGCGGCCCGATTCCAACGGCCCGCTTCTTCCCTGAGGGACGGGCGAGAGGGCAGAGGTCAGGTGAGTTTTCATGACAGTACTATGGGAAGCTTTTAAAGTTACCATACGGGGGCATTGCATAGGGCAACATGCAGGAATCTTGAAAGATATACGGGGACAATTAGAAAAGACAGAAGCGGAAATAGCCAGACTGGAACGAGAATTTGAACGCACGCATGATAAAACAACACTAGCCAATATCAGGACACAGATTGATATATACAATGGATTTGCAGAAGATGAGATAAAATATATCTCGAGCAAGTACACCGCTAGAAGCTATGAGGAAGGGGGTAGACCTGGCAGAGCGCTGTCATACAAAATCAGGCACACAAACACCGCCGCACACATCACACAGATCCGGGATGTAAAGCATCAAACTGTCTATGATACCCCAACTATATTAGATTGCTTCACCGAGTTCTACACCAGGCTGTACACTGCCCAGAGCACGGCCTCCACGGCAGAAATTGGGGACTACCTGGAAGATGTGGCACTGGCCTGGCTGGCAGATTCCCACCGAGAATATTTTTGTCACCACATTACACGTGAAGAAATCATAGATGCCATCAACTCATTGCCTAACAACAAAACGCTGGGTCTAGATGGCCTGCCGGGTGAATTTTATAAAGAGTACCGTGATCTATTGATTCCCCACTTTGCTGAAGTGCTGGAGGAGGCATACGATGAGGGCAGGCTTCCTCCCTCCTTAGAGGAGGCGCTCCTTATAGCACTCCCGAAGCCGGGAAAAGACCCATATGAGTGTGAATCATATAGACCATTATCCCTGATAAATATAGACACTAAGATACTAGCAAATAGAATACAACCGCTCCTCTGTAACTTAGTGTTGCCTGACCAGACTGGCTTTATGCCAACAAGATCCACCACTCACAATATTCGCACCATTTTTGCATTATATCATCAGTTAGACCCGAATATATATCCGGCATGAATCAAATCACATCGCTTTTAGGAAGCAATTAAAGACATTTTTGTTTAACAATGTCCTCTAATTTCCCTCAGGTCTTACAGCGCTGGGATGCTCCAGGGTAGCCATGCGCTATATAAAAAAGTATTCATTCATTCATTCATTTATATGACAGCGGCTACGGCCTTGTTAGATGCCGCCAAGGCATTCGACTCAATAGAATGGAACTTTATGTTCGTCACTCTCCGCAAGATGGGATTCCCAGAACCATTCTTTTTTTTTTTTTTTTTTTTTTTCCAAAACCTTTATTGCACATAAAAAACTCAATACAAACATGGGCCTACAACCACCAGGGCCGGCCGCTAATATATACATGTTCAACAACATCAAGGCAGTAATAGGCCCCCTGGGGCTCAGCCGAATTAACAAATTACTGTGTGCACCTCAGAGGTTATCAGGATACATACATTTTAGAAATACAAACAAAGAAAGAAAAAATAAAATAACACCAAAAAGCAAGGCGGAAACCAGCGAAAAAGGGGCGTCTAACCACAGCCGGGGGACCACTCAATACATACTCCACCCTCGGGTGGTAAACGAGGATGATCAAGGGGGGAGGTGGGGGGGGACGGGAGAGCCACAACCATCTACAGGTAAAATGTAATAGTCCGGGAACCTCAGGATCAGGGGGACAAGGCAGCATCAGATGTGTCCACGAGGGGGGGTGTGCAGATGTTCCCTCGGTACGCGTTCCACGGACCCCAGATTCTACCCCACGCCCCCGGCTTACCCCGAGCCACATACACAGTCTTCTCTCTGCACATGCACCAATCCATGTTCTCCTTCCATACTGACACGGTGGGAGGCCGCCGGGAACCCCAAAGCTGTGCGATGTCCCTCTCAGCAACCATGTTCCCAAGGGCCGCCCACCGAGCCTGAGCCGCATTATAGTCATTAGGCTCCCACACGTTCAGCAAACATCGGCGAACCTCAGGCAACAGAGCGACCCCAGTAACACATTCCATGACAGCATGCACCCGGCGCCAATACTCCGCCACCTCACAGCACTCCCAGAGAACATGGAGAAAAGTGGCGCTGAGCCCACAGCCGCGCCTACAGAGCCCGTCTTCAGAAAAACCCATCAGAACTAAACGAGGGCCCGTCACGTAGACACGGTGGAGAATTTTAAGCTGGACAAGACGGAGACGCGCAGATATGGCCACCTCCTTAGGGGAGGACAGCGCAGACTGCCAATCCTCATCGTCCAGTTCCACCCCATCCCCGATCCACGCCTCCCGAAGACGCACGAGGAGATCCGCCCGAATGTTTATTTGTTTTTTATAGATAAGGGAAATAGTACTGTCGGGCAAGTGACCATCGAGTATGCGGTCCTCGAGTGGCGAAGACACAGGGACTGCAGTCTCAGCCCCGAAGGCCTCTCGGCATGCCGAACCTGAACGTACCGAAAGAACTCCCTCTCACTCAATTCGTACTCACTCTGCAGCGCAGCAAAGGATTTAACCACACCCTTCACCCAGAGGTCACCTACTCTGCTGATCCCAATCGTGTCCCAACGCTCAAAGCCCTTCGTCGTCCAAAGGCTTCCCAATCTTTCAGACGCAAACAAGGGGGTCGCACCCGTCAAACGATCATTCCAGCCCATGGCCACATTCGCAGCCTTCCACGAGCGTACTGTAATCTTAGTGGGACCGGTGAAGTTCCTCCCAGCCGATCGAGAGTAAAGCGCTCTGTTAAAGTTGCCGCCAGGCAACAAAAATCTATCCATTTCGAAAGCCGGATTCGGACCAGGTGCGTACGTTGCGTGGTTAATAGCAGATAGCTGGGAAGCCCAATAGTACCTCCTGATGTCCGGGAGCGCAATGCCCCCGTCATACCAGGGGAGAGTTAGTTTTGCTCACGCTCATCCACCGACAGGCAGGGCAAAGCAATATCCTTCAACAAATGACGAGAGTCAGCCTCATTTCTAGCAGACACCGGGGAGTACACAGCACAGAAGTAGTCAGCAAAACACTCCACAATCTCACCAGGGTCAGTCACACTTACTCCCTCCGACGTCTGAAGCACAGGGACCACTCGATTCACTCTCTCCTTCTTATCAAGCCAAGCAATCAATTTACCCGCCTTATCCCCAGCATCATACAGTCTACCCTGCTGTTCCCTATACATTGTCCGAGCAGCATCCGTAACAAGGGACTTATATTCGAACTGCTTCAGGCTGAGGGCGTGGAGCCCGTCCTGAGTGACACCCGCCGCCAAGGCAGCCTCCAACCCCGATATCTCAGCCTCCAACGCAACCACCTCCCTGTTCTTAGCTTTCTTGGCCTCCACGATCAGGGATAGGGCGTGGCCTCGGAGAACCGTTTTGAAAGCCTCCCACAGGGACACTGAGGACAAGACGGACCCCTCATTCTCAAGAAAATACTGATCAAGCGACTTAATGAGACCCTTGCGAATCTTGGGGTCACGCAAGTACCAGGGGTTAATGGGGGCGATCCGCCCGGCGGATCGCATCCCGGTATCGAAGAGGAGCCACAATGGGGAATGATCGGAAATGCCCCGGGCCAGGTGCTTAACCTCCCGGACCCGGGTGGTCTGGGCCGCGGGCATAAGAAAATAATCTAGTCTGGAAAGACTCCCGTGGGCCCCGGAGTGGAATGTGTACTGACTCTGTGTCGGATGTATCAACCTCCAGCAGTCCACTAGACCGAACGTGTCCAAGAACCCGCCAAGCCACGCCTGGGCGGCAGAGAGGGCTCTGGGGGGGTAACGATCCAACTCGCCAGAAATCACGGAATTAAAATCCCCACCCACAAGCAAGAGACTGTCAGGAAGTTCAAGTAACATACGACCCACATCCGAGAAAGTGGAGGTCTGGAGGCCCGGGGGAACATAGACCGAAACCAATGAAAGAGTCTGCCCCTCCCACCGTCCAGTCAAGGACGCATAGCGCCCTCTATCATCAAGAGTGACTTTGTCAATCTCAAGCGGGAGGGAAGATCGCAGCAAGATGCCCACCCCTCTGGATCCGGTGGTGAAGCCAGAGTGTGCAACCAGTCGGTAGCCCCCCCTGTTCATAGCATGACATACATTGCCCACCAAGTGCGTCTCTTGAAGAAATACCACATCAGGGGCCAATCGGCGCAAATATTGCAACACAACCCCACGTTTGATACGGTC
This sequence comes from Triturus cristatus, assembly GCF_964204655.1. NCBI lineage: Eukaryota > Metazoa > Chordata > Amphibia > Caudata > Salamandridae > Triturus > Triturus cristatus. Next base: position 759,583,604 of record NC_140581.1, read on the forward strand.
CCCCAATCCATTGACGTTCCAAGACATCAGTTTCAACCCGTCCCCCCCCATCCCAACACAAGAAGCTGGAGTCCCCGGGCACGCAGCCAGACACCTGAAACTGAAAGGGAACAAACACACCGCCTTGAAAAGAAAAAACACAAAACCCAACTACCACTGCCACCCTCCCACCCCCAGATCATTGCAACTCCCCCCACCCTGCACCCCTGCGGACTATACAGCCCCCCCAACTTGCAGTGTGCCTGTCGCCCTAACAATCCCATGCTACAAAAAGACCCTAGAGGAGGAAAGGGACCCGTCCCCGCCCGCACCCAAACGATACATTAATAGACAAAATATACAGTTGAAGTAGAACCTGGCTGGGCGCAGAAGGAAATGTCAAAGTGGAGGACCAAGAATCATTCCTGCAGAGGCCCTCCGCCCTCGGCACCGCCAGTAAGCCCGGGTCGTTCGCCCCGGTCCGGCAGGGAATCCAACCAGTCATTCACGGTGTCAGGGCGTTCAAAAAAGATAGTCCGATCTTCATATTCCACACGAAGCCTGGCAGGGAAAAGCATAGAGTATTTGAGTTCCAGATCTCGAAGACGGCGCTTCACTCCCTGAAAGCCCATTCTCTGTTTCTGAACGAGTTGGGTGAAGTCCGGAAAGAAGTTAATGGAGGAATTCTCATATTTAACTTGGCCGTGCACCCTCGAGGCCTGCAGGATCGCATCCCGGTCTCTGTAATGAAAAAGTTTTGCAATGATAGGCCTTGGGGGAGCTCCTGGTCGAGGCCTACCGCCCGGGACACGATGGGCACGCTCCACGGCGAAGAACTTGCTCAGGCCTGAAGGAGCAAGATGATTGAGGATGAGATCTTCGACCATGAGGTCCACCGGACGATTGTGGGAAGTCTCCGGTACACCTATGACACGGATATTGTTGCGTCGTGCCCGACCTTCGAAATCCTCCAGCCGCCGGGACATCGTGTCGTTTGCCGACTTTAGATCGCCAAGAGTTGCCTGGAGGTCTGATACATCAGTAACAAGAGTGGATGTCCTCAAGTCCAGCGACTGAACCCTCTCGTTAGTCTTAGAGAGATCTGCCCGAATTAACGTAACATCAATGGCAACCGTGTCAATTTTACGGGCCAGAGCCTCGTACTGCTGGGCGATGGTCTCCCTTATGCCGTTGATGGCGCCCATAACGTCCTGCAGCGACAATTCCGTGGGGACGGACGGGCCCCCACCGGCGCCCTCCACGACGGCACTTGCTGGCCCGGGGGATCCTTTACCCTGGGTATAACGATCCATGATATTACTCTGGACTGGTCCCCCACGCTGGGATGTCTTGGTCCTCCGTTTCTCGGGATCCCCCTTGCTCGCCATGTTGAGCGATGCTCACCGGTGGGGTCCGCCCGGACCGATAGCTAAGGGGCGCCAGCAGATCAGACACAGACTGTCCGAGGGCCCGCTCGAAAGAGTTGAGAAAAAGGCACAAATCAGTCCAGTACAAAGGCCGGAGGACGCCTCAGCCGCGCGATGTAGCTCCTCGATCAGGCCATGCAGAAGTGTAAAAGCGAAACTGAAAGTGGGGGCGCGGTCATTGGCAAGGCTCCGATGCCGTTGTTGTTCAACTACTCCCCGGCCCCACAGTTCACCAAAGCACCGGGCACAGCTTCCAGGTGGGCCTCCAAAATGCAAGACGCTGTATTTCAGGTCTCCCAGGTCCGATTTACGTTCTGAAAAGAGTTATGGATTCAGCCAAGGTTCATCTTCCAGAATCCGTCCACAAATCCAGGATAATGTCAGGATAAGTTGCGAGGAGCGGCAAGGGTCCGGGGAGCCCTGTGCTCACGCGACCATCTTGGATGCGCGCGAAGCTCCTCCCCCCCAGAACCATTCTTAAAGTGGATATCGCTCCTATATGCGGCTCCGAAGGCGCGGGTCAGACTAAATGGATCTACATCCAAACCCATAGAGATAAAGAGAGGCACTAGACAGGGCTGTCCGCTATCCCCAATGCTATTTGCTTTGATTTTAGAACCCCTGGCCTGCAAGATTAGACAGAAACACTCGGAATCTGCCCTACAATTTGGACTCCGCCCCATTGGTATTGCGTTATATGCGGACGATATGGTTCTGTACACTACGCATCCAGATAGACACTTAAACCAGCTTATTAGGGAATATGTACGCTATGAAAGATATGCGGGCCTCCGCATAAACTGGGAGAAATCTGTAGTAATACCATTGACAGAGGAAACGAGGGAACCCCAAATGGAGTACCCACTACAATGGGGGACGGATCCAGTTAAATACTTAGGGGTTTGGATACACCGCGACCCCGAACTGGTACTAAGAGAGAACTTTGGGAAAGCACTGGTGAGACTCGAAGAGCAGGTAGAGAAATGGATAAAAATGCCGCTTTCAATGGCGGATAGAATAGCCTTACAGAAGATGATCGTATTACCAAGGTTCCTGTTTTTATTCTGGAATGTCCCAATCTGGCTGAACGCAGTCTTTTTTGGGAGATTGAGATCCATTATGCAGATGCTTACATGGGCAGGCAAACAGGCCAGAACGAGCTGGTCGGTTTTAACACAGCCATATCATCTGGGAGGCTTTGAGGCGCCATATTTGTATCTTTATTACCTCTGTGCACAAGCACAACACGCACATTACTGGATGAGACCACATGCACACATACCACACATTGCGGTGGAAAAGGATAGCGTAGACCCTTTGCCACTAACTGCGCTCATGGCTGATCCGATAAGGTACACACCAAGGGATAAAATTCACACAGCACTATGTACCTCTAGGGCGTGGTATGCTATGGCACATAGGGCAGGCAAATTTCCGATGTATGCAAGAGCACTGCCACTGGAAAGACATCCTAGCATCACGGTGACACAAGAAAAGAAAATGAATACACTACTGACAGAGATGGGGTGGACAACTATGGGACAGTTATACCCTCATAATACATTCATTAAATGGACAGACCCCTCACTGTGCTCTCATCAAACCCCACTGAAGCAATATGCATACTTACGGCTACGTACGGCGGTTAGATCTTTATACACTACATTTCCGGAGGAACCTCCACAATTGAATACACTACAAATACTATTAACCGCCCCAACACGGAAAAGCTTGGTGACACGCTTATACAACGCAGCCCAAGAGGAACAGGCAGAGGAATATACCGCAGCGCTGGGTAGATGGGAAAAGACAATAGGAGATGTGATTGATGCACAGGACTGGCGTTACAGTTGCACACAGCTTACACTTCTCACGTCCAATTGCAACCTGCGAATAATCCACTTCAAATTTCTTCATCAATTATATTATACACCAGCTAAACTACACAGACTGGGTTTACGAGAAAATGATAACTGCCTGAGGTGCAGAGCGCCAGGCGCTGATTTCCTACATACATTATGGTCATGCCCACAGCTGCAGATTTACTGGGAGGAGGTCACTACCGCACTATCTGCAATGCTGACAGAGCAGATCCCCAATACCCCTCTGATATGCATATTAGGCGCCAGGAAACTTAAATATGCCAGATGCAGGAAATTCTTGGCGGTGGCGCTACTGCTTGCAAAAAGGCGGATTGCAATGAAGTGGGGAAGTAAAAGACCCCCAAGATTTAAGGACTGGATCACAGACATGACTTACTGTAGGGTGACTCTGGAGAAATATGCGGAAGACATCCCGCAGGCATCACGGCCCAGAGATTTCTGGGAGCCACTGATACAATACTTGCAGGCAGAACCGGAAAACGAAACATGATCAGTCCATAGATACAACTGGCCATGAGATTGAAATACCTGGGCAGTATGTAGGAAGCAGACGACATGAAACGCAGAGGGTGTCGGAGGTTTGGGACGGGCAGAGACACAAGTAGGATGGGGAACTAACCTCTGATGCAAAAAAAGGGAATGTAATAATTGATAGATATGCGATGTGGTCTGTGTCGCCGCGTGTAAAATACTATTGCAACATGTTGTTTGATGAACATTGTAAGACCTGTGTACACTTGGATGGTTAATAAAAAATAAAATATATAAAAAAAAATAAAAAAATTAGGCCCATCTGCTGTGTAGTATAGCTTCCAGGGGTTTGAGCTCAGGTTAATTTAGTGACTTTAAGGGTTCACCCTGAGAAGTATTACGGGTATTACTTGAGATAACTACTCACCCCCTCAATAAATATCCTATAATGTTATGGTCATAGATTCATGGGAAATCAGGATTACAAATGTATATATTAATTTAAGCGTTATCTGTATAGTTTCCATCACATTTTTGTTAAATAGATAACAATGGTTTTGATTTTGATTGTCCCCCATAGTGCCTCTGATTCTAATGTTATTTAGAAACACAGTAAATCTTTGTTATTTGTGCTGAGTGAACTCTAATCCTCCGAAGTAGTGTGCTGTTCGCTGCTGCAGAGTGCTCCCATGCCTTGCTAGGGATAGTCAGAGCTATATAAATACAATTTACAGTTGAACCAAATGGCTTGAACAAAAAATTGCATTTATTTTAACGGAACTTTTAAGGAAGACATTGGTCTTTTGTGTATATGTAGTATCTCAAACTTGAACACAGCTGCCTAAAAGAACCCATGTTCACCCCTTTCATTTATTTGGTATTGAAGAGTGCCTCCTACTGATTGAGTGACTCAAGTTGGGCAGCATTTCTGGTGGTGGCTATTCAGACTACTAAACAACTGCTGAGCTGCCAGGGGTACCTAGTATCCTAGTCAGTGCCAGAATTGTAACTTTGCTATTACATTCTGCCTCTGAGATAGTTTCAGTGCATCCAGTAATTCTTCTTTCATTTCTGTTGCACCTGCACACTTTTCAGCAGGCACAATCTCTGAGAAACTTAATAAATACAATACTGAAATATGCATTTTCCTCTTAAAAATCTGAGCCACAGATTTCAACACGGAGTACTGCGAAGTCAATCATAAAATCTGGTGGACAGAAATAACCGAAGATACTTAAAACAAAGGAAGAGGTGTCTTATATGAATCCAATATATGCCTCATGACTGTCAGGTTAAACACCACATGAAAACTGACAAAAAGAGACGCACGGGCTGTGATTAATCTGACACAAAAAAGCGGCTAGAAAGAGAACACGTTATCTGACATGGTGGAGATTAGCCCTGAGGGGGAATGGGCCAGGATTTGTAAATCAGATGAGGCATAGTCTCCATACTAATTACTAACCTTTAAAGGAGACCACCGCGTTCTAGATTATTTTTGCATCAGGTGAAATAACGTGCTGGTTGAATTTCACGTTTATAAGCAATTACGTTTCCAGCCGCCTAGAACACAACATGCCAGGTGACCTTGCTGTTGTGAATGATTTTCACTATCCCTTCGATCCAGTTGTATCTGGAAAACAGTTACTGAGCGGTGGTGTGGCAAGTTTTCCCACCTGTTTTTAAGCATATTTCAATATTCCCCTCCCTCCGCAGTGGGGAATCCCCTCCACTCCTCCATGGGCTTCCAGGAAATGTCCCCTGGCACCATGGGTCAGATTCAATTACTAATGAGGTCTTTTGCAGCCTAGGCCCCCAGGCTGTCACCAGCATGACTCCGGTGCAGCACGCACTGCACAGTTTAAAGTTAAAACTGTGTACGTGTTTAGTCAGAACGAGAGCTGGTTCCTATCTGCCATACACATAAAAAACTGATTATATTGGCATTAAGAATATTAATGGAAAATGCACTCCTAAGCAGCTGCAGGGATAACAATTGTAGAGGAATTCTCTGAGGTACAACTAGAGCCTGTAATTCTTCCAGCAATAGGCACTCTGCCTGAGACAGGGGCTGAGACAGCTTCCCGGTCACACACACACCCGAGTACTTCACAGGTCTTTAAAAGACCATTTACGTGTGAACGGAGCTTTGTTGCTTTTTCACCCCTTCATCTCCAGTGGAGATGAAGGGGTAAAAAAGCACTGGAGATGAAGGGGTGAAAAAGCAACAAAGCCTAGTTCACACGTAAATGGTCTATTAAAGACCTGTGAAGTACTCGGGTGCGGCTGTGTGTGTGACCGGTAAGCTGTCTCAGCACGGGTTGACACACACAACAAGGGGGGGGGGCGAGGACAATGAAACCCTTTGAGCCCTATGGGCTTTGCATGCCTGAGAATTCTCCAAAAGGAGGCGGAGATCCCTCCGGGCGAAGACTAATTAGCTCTTCTCCCCAGATAAAAAGGGGCCCCTCCAGAAGTCAGCATGCTAACAGCCCTTGAAGCACCACCCTGAGCTCCTGCACACAAACAGACCACCCATGTACCCTAGCCCAATCCATACTATTTATCGAGCAACACAGGGAAACAAACAATGGAAATCCCTAAAAAAGAGCCAGTGCACGCAGCTGGGAGGTATCTCTTGTTCTAAACTTCCCAGAGCAACATTTCAGTACATTTCAGCTTTGTACTGCTTTGGCTCCCTCAAGTGGCCAAGCAGTATAAGAATGTGAAAAATCAGTGACACTCGGTTTAAACCGGGTCAGCTGATTTTTAGGCGGTAGGGTACTGTTGGACACAATCGGTTCAAACCGATTTACGGACAGCCTAGATATAAGTTTCTTTATATCTGAGGTCACTGCACTTAAAACCTATAAGTCACCCCTATGGCAGGCTCTTTAGTCCTGAGGGCAGGGTGCTTGGTTATAAGTGTGAGGGTGCCCCTGCATGAGCAGGACACCCCTACAAACCCCAGAGTCGATTCTCCAGACTTTGTAAGTGCGGTCACCCATTTTGATACATATAGTGGGCATCAGTCAATAAGAGATGTCTAACTATATAGTGGCCGGTCATGTTTACTATCAAACATGTTGAAATCATACCCCAACGTTGATTCCAGTGTTGGAAGTATGATCCCCCCTGTACTCCCGGTAACAGGGTTTACCAGCAAGCTAGTGCTGCTGTCGACCACTGTCCCGATTCTGCCTTCCTGCTGATGAGTCATGTTCGAGCAGGGGAAGGTAGAACAATAATTTTCCATTATCACCTCTCAGTCAGGACTTTGTTTATTAAGCTGGGGGGGGGGTGTGCTTGCCAGGGCACCAGACAGCTACGAAGGGAACATTTGGTGCCCTCCATGCATACTATGAACCAGTTCAGGAACCCTTGGTTCCTGCTCTGGCACAAAACTGGATGAAGGACATGGGAGTACCCTCCCCTCTGTCCAGCCCCTTCTCTGGGAGGGACCCCCAAGTCGTTCCAAGCCTTTCCTTAGGTTACTTAACGGCTCCCCTGTGGGTAGGTCCTCAGATTCGTCGTAGGACAAGACTCAACCCTGAAACTACATCGCTCTTCAATCGTCTGGACACTTGGACTTTGTTGGAGTTTGACTGGAACCGAGACTGCACCAAGGAAGACCCCTGCTGCTCCTGGTCTCACTGTTCTTCAAGTCTCCTTTGTTGTCTGTGTCCGTGCTTCATCCAGGTTCTTCGACAGGCCTGTGGGCATCAAAGACACCCAAAGAAATCTCCCTTGGAGTGAAGGAGTCACTCTCCTGCACCTGCAGGCACTGCGACGAAGCTGACCAGTCTGCTGCTCCTGTCATCCTACGGACTTCCCGAGGCTCAGCAAAACAGGCGGTGGTTCAGCAACTCCCTAGAAGCCTTTCCTCTCTGCAATTTTTAGGCCTGTATCCCACGTCTGAACCGCTGTGACCAAACCCCTGTGCATCTCGTCGGCTTGCTGTTGCCAAGGCTTGTTGGCCCTGCACTTCAGAGACCTCCAGGCTACAAGAAGTGGCAGCCTCCAGCACCTCTTCCCTTGAAGATCAGCCTCCTATCTGCATCCTCTGCATCGTGGGCCTCCGTCTTTGTTGAGCTGCTCGAGGTCCTCATGTGACTCCTGTGCCTTTGGCCTGTGGGTTCTCCTGAGGGTCTTCTCTTGCTTCAGTGTGCTCCCCTGCTTGTTTGAGGACTACTCTGACTCTCCTGTTGTTGTGAGTCCTTTGGTACTTTGCTAGTCCCAATGTTTGCCTTTCTTTGAATTCTACACCAGTTGTGGCTACCAAGGCGTGTTGGTACTCCCGCCAGACACCGACCACCTAGTCACCGACATCTGAGGTGAGACAGCTGCATGGCTCCTGGTCTTCCTCAGTGTCGCCTGGTCCTCCCAGCTGCATCGACAAGGTCAACGTCGACTCTTCAGAACCTCCCAGCATCGGTGGGCATTGTATTTCTGTGCCTCCTGGTCACCTCCGAGTGGCATAGACTGTGTCTCCTCTGCTTACAGGTTCTTCACTTCTAGAATTCACCCTTGGATTCCACCGGACGCTTCTTCGAAGACTCTCATTGCTGTCTACAGCAGGAAAGTGGTGTTTTTAAAGTTTTCTTTTTATGTTCCGTATGTGTTATTCCAGCATATCGCAAGGAAACTAAAATGGTAAAACCTGACTTTTGGCAGCAGTCTCCTTTAATTATCAACATTTCTCCTGTTACTTCCGTGCTCTTGGCAGCTGCCTGTATGCGGGGAGAGCGCATGTGCTGTAGGAGACGGTGCCTGGGGAAATAATCAGAGACTGGAAATGGAATACCTTGCAGACCTTGCGCATCTTGTGGGTTACAGTTATACCCTTTTGGCAAAGTGTTGCGGAGACGGGTACAGACAATTGTTCACGTAAAAAGATGAACCCCAATGACAATAGGTGACAACGATATACGCGTTGGCATAGGAAACTTAAAATTTTTAGTAAAAACACAGGAAGCAATAGAGGTTTGCTTACAAGAATAACAACACTCGGCGCAGTAGCGGTGCCGAATGTGACAGGATGTGCAGTCAAGGAACCCGGCCCACAACAAGTCGGATTAAGGAGTGCAGCTGAGTATGACACCTACATGACGAAAGCATGGGCTGTGTGGCTCTCTGGTGACAGGTTATAGCAAAAGCTGAGTTTGGCTTCAATAAGAGAAGCTTGCCTTGGTTAGGAGGAGCCCATTACCTGAAACCTCGGTCACAAAAGTCACTGGTGTTTCAGGTGTTGCCTCAGACCTGGTTACAGGCTTGGTCAGACGGAGCAGCTTTCTGAATCCCGGGCCACATATTGCCTAGCAGAACAGTCCGTCACTGAGTAATGGGACTCGTACCGGTGGAGCACACCCACCTACAGAAGGCGGGGGCGTTTGGCAGCTAAACACAGTGCAACAGGTGCTCTGGCACAGAAGCGATTTCTCCCAATCCCAAGTCTCGGTCCTGACCCGACAGCCAATAAAAAGTTGACCATGCTTCCCAGCCAATCCTCAACATGGCAAGCTTCCTTTAGCCGATAAACAGCTGATAAAAGTTTGTCCAGCCAATTGTATGAGAAGTGTTCCCTCCCTTCACACACGGAATACCTTAGGTTAGCACATATTTATGATAACTAGTTGAATGTTATATTTTCCGCGTGATTGAGTGGGATTTTCACTTGGGACACAGTTCTAGTACTGCGAGTTATTTAAAAAGTACAGAAATTGAATTTTTATTTTCTATTTCTTTACTTTGGCATCACAGACAACAGGAGGGCAGCTAGGGGGTGGGGGTAAGGGGGAGGAAGAATGCACGGACAACGGGAGGGGGTAAACAAGACACGACAACAGGAAGGAAGGGGGTAAAGAAGGCACCATAGTACATTGTGCCTGCAGTAAGAGAAACTGAATAAAGAAAATAGTGCTCACAGTCTAAATAACACCTACGGTGTAACAAGTGAAGTAAAGGGGCCAGTCGCCATGGGAGGTGACAAATGAAGAGGAGGAGGTACTAACAAGGGACTAACGAGCCTATTTACGAATCAGAAGCCAGCATTTAGGATGGACAATGACACAAGCCAATGGCAAATATGGGCGGAGAGTGGGTAGGACTTTTATTCGCTACTCAACCACAACAAGTCTCGCAGAGCAGCGCATGCGCACTGGCTCTAGGCTCGACCTAAAAAGTTTCAAACCAGTCCTTCCTTCCACTCTTCGTATCCGCCTTACCTTCTTTCTTCCTCCCTCCCTTCCTCCCTTTCTCTCTTTCACTCCCCCTTTCTTTCTTTCTTTCTCTCACTCTATATATTGTGACATCATCCAAGGTTCCATGTGGAATTTTGGTATGTAAGGGGTTCTTGAAGAATCAGTTACTTAGGAGGGGTTGATGGATGAGGTGAATAAACCAGTCCTGTTCACTTACTTGATGTAAGATCTTTTATTCCTATTTGGCGACGAGCGTGGGATAGGACTACCCTCTTACCTCAACATCAAGCTCGAGCTGAGTTCCTCCTTTTGCTTCCAATGGAGAAGTAGAGCGTACACTCTTCTCCAGCGGCTGATTTGGCAGGCAGAAGAGAAGTTGTGCCTTTACTCTTCTCCAGCAGCTGTTTTCTGCGTGGAGGAGTCATGTGAATGACGTCAGGATCTGATCCGGTGAGGAGATCCACAGGAGAGGCAAGCGGTGAAACGCATTTGCATTTCACTGTGTTAGCGCGTCTCTTCTGCGTTGGAAACTGAGGCGACAAACTCTCCGTGGAAGGGGCAAGCACTAGAACGCATTTGCGTTCCACTGTGTTAACGCGTTGCTCCTCAAATTCAAGCTCCCCCGCATGAAGAAACAAGCCTAAAGACGTGCGTAGCTACGCACGGACGCCATTTTAAACAGTTGGGAAGATACTCTCTGCCTAACATTACTTCAACGTTATCAGTCTGTCATTTTCAGGGCGTGCAAGTGTGAAGGAGCTTCGGTGATACTTGTCTGCTGTGATTGGCACACACCTTCTTATTCTCCGGTTCTGTCACTGTGTGCCGATTTTAAGGAGTTTTGATCATCGGTGATTGGCACACCACTTTATTTTCTAAGTTCCGTTTCTGTGTGCTGATTTCAAGATTTCACTGTGATTGGAACACCATGTTATTGGCAGAAGTACAGTAAGTTATTCATTCGCCATACACTAAACCATCCCCAGGTTTCTAGTTTTCTGTGAGAATTTTCTGAATTCAAAGGCGACTTTGTTCCTTGCAAAAAAAAAATCTCTTTTTTTTGTCTTCATATTAAAAAAAAACTTCATTTTAACTCTAGAGGAAGGGATTTTTGAGTGTCTTGCTTCTCCACATCCGTGTAAGGAGTCTTTAGCTCACATCGTTAAATTCAAGCTGCCATGCAGAAGGTAACGCAGCCACCATTTTTCTTGTGTTCTTTGTGAACTATGCAAGAGTGTGTGGAACGAACTTAAGTGCAGAACGAAAACACTCTTTGTTACTTCACTGTCTAGGTGGAGAAGGTCAGGAAGTACTTGAGAACTTACCAGAACCAAGTGCTGCTGCTGATCAGAGGACATTAATTGAGTATGAAATATGCATATTACAATTAGATCGACACTATCTCCCACGTGTTAGCACTATTATGGAAAGATATCATTTTAGTTTACGTGAACAAAAGAAAGATGAGTCTGTTGAAGAATTTGTGACGGGGTTAAGGAAACTAGCAGCCACATGCATATTTGGTGGGGATGTAAAAGAAATAATAAGACATCAATTAGTGTTAAAATGTGCTCATGATAAAATTGGAGAGGAGTTATGGTTCAAGGATGAACCTCCCTTGGATGAAGTATTGGCAATTGCTAAACGGGTTGAACACATTTCACTTTCTTTCCCAAATCGGTTGTGCCTGCTATTATCAACCCCAGTGATCTGGAGAGACTTTTCAGAGTCCCAGTGGCATCTCTGAGCCTTCAATAACCAGCTTCCAGTGGCTCCAATGCTCCAGGGAAACACGCAAGTGGTTAAACGGACATTCCAGCCCTGCTTGCCAGACATCTACCACTTTTTTCCCACCAAAGTCAAGATCAATCCCTAAGTATGATAAAAACCTCTGTCAGTTAAAGTTGCATGTATTTTGATTTTCCCATTATGATGGCTGGACAGGAATTCAATGGAAAAAACAGTACCCGATGATCAGCGCAGTTCACACATGTCACAGGGTGTTTGTAGACATCTGCCGCTGCAGAGAACCGTGTTCCACACAAAGGTCACAAGAATCAATGGAAATTAGATTGGCCTCTAGACAGCCTGCATTCAGAGCACAAGTCCTCAGCTCACCTGCCTACTAAGTCAGAGTCTCTAGGCTGCCTGCCTTTCGCACCAGAGCTCCCAGGCTGCCTGCCTTTCGCACCAGAGCTTCCAGGCTGCCTGCCTTTCGCCCCAGAGCTTCCAGGCTGCCTGCCTTTCGCACCAGAGCTTCCAGGCTGCCTGCCTTTCGCACCAGAGCTTCCAGGCTGCCTGCCTTTCGCACCAGAGCTTCCAGGCTGCCTGCCTTCCGCACCAGAGCTTCCAGGCTGCCTGCCTTCCGCACCAGAGCTTCCAGGCTGCCTGCCTTCTGCACCAGAGCTTCCAGGCTGCCTGCCTTCCGCACCAGAGCTCCAGGCTGCCTGCCTTCCGCACCAGAGCTTCCAGGCTGCCTGCCTTCCGCACCAGAGCTTCCAGGCTGCCTGCCTTCTAGCCTTGAGCCTCTATTTTGCCTAATTTTTGACCCTGTGCTTCCAGTTTGCCAGCCTTCAGAGGTCTCAGTACGCATACATTCAGAGACTGAATTTCCAGCATCAGAGACAAAACTCTCAACATGTAAGCCTCAAGGGCCTGGGTCTCCTGCATACCTGCTTCCAGCGTCTCCTGCATGTGAGTCTTCTGCATGTTTTCATCCAGGGCCAGAGCCTCAGGTCTGCTTCTCGTTGTCTCCAGCCAGTTTGCCGTTGACCTCTGTGCCTCCCGCCAATCCGTTGTATGCTTTTGACCCTACAGTAAATCTTCCTTTGTTTTCAGAGTGCTACTCCAGCCTGCCATCATCAACACCTTTAATTCAGGTTTCTAAGCCCCTGTTACTGGATTTGGACTCTTCAGGTTCTGCCTTCAATACTGCTGTTAATTTACAGCCTATTATCCTACCCTCCAGAACATCGCATTTTTCCTGCAGTCCTCTGGTATCTTGCACTACATCTCTGATGGAAATTGACTTATTTTATAGCAGCAAGGGCCTTAAATCGAGTCCCAGGTTCCCGGGAGCCGTTCGTTGGAAGGGGTGTACTGTCACAATTCACTCCCTGTGCTCTCGCTCCCACCACCAGAGGGCCGAATTGTGGAGCTTTCTAGTATTGTAATATGCTTCCAGACACTCCCCTGTATGCATATCCTGACTTTTAGGCATTTGGACATCATTTAGAAATTGACATCCATCCCCAATCCATGCCGAGTTTTGTGGAAGCCAGTCTGCTCATGCTGGAAACTCCATTACCTATAATCCCCTGCTCAATGCTTTGTCTCCACCCCTGCAGGCCAAGGATGGGTGGAGGAATTCAGCTCACCTGTGGCTGGCTGGCTGCTGCTAGCCTGCTCACACCTGATGCACATGAGTACTGTGAGCTCTTTTAAGCCCCAGCTCCCTACAGCCCAGTGTTGGTCATTGTAGCTGTTTTACGGTGAGACCGATCCTTGTATCATGAGTTCCTGAGCTATAGCTATTCCTTGTGCCTGAATTAGCACTGCTACCTTGTTTCCTGACCTATAGTTATTCTTTGTTCCTGTTCCTGGGCTTCAGCTATTTCTTGTTCCTGATTTGCACTGCTTGCAGTGCTCTCTTGACTCCTTGTTTCCTGAGCTGTAGCTATTTCCTGTTTGCTTGAACCAGTAGTGCCTACAGTGCTATCTTGACTCCTGAAGCTTTAGTAATTCTCTGTTCCTGAACCAGCACTGCCAGCACTGCCTGCACTGCTACCTTGACTCCTGAAGCTTTAGTAATTCCCTGTTCCTGAACCAGCCCTGCCTGCAGTGCTACCTTGACTCCTGAGCATCAGCTCAATTCTTGTTCCTGCCCCAACACTGCTTGCTATGCTACTTTGTTTTCTTTATTTCTGAACATTCACTATTCCAGTATACCCTTGTAAGCCTCCCCTTCTGTATATCCTTTTCCAGTCCCTGCCTTTCTTCCCATTTCCTTGGTTCCAGTTCCTAGTTTGCTGTCTTTCTATTTCTGCTGACTTGCTTCTGTGATCTTGTATGTTTGTTATCTGCTTTCTGCCGATTGTGCTCTGTGATTTCCTTCCTTTCCTGTTAAGCACTCCTCCTTACTAGATCCTTGTCTATTGTGCTTGTGTTTACTTCTACCCCCTTGCTGTTACTGCCTTGCGTGTTCGTTCGCCAGGATCTGTGGGCACAGCTGACTACCTAGGTGGTGTTTCTTGTTCACTGTGAGTATTGTCTGTGAGTTACATTTATAACATCACCATAGGTATAAGCTCCACAGACCCTGCCTTTGCATGCATATCCTATATGTGGGTATTTGCAGTCAGTATCTGTAACCGCAAGTGTGGGTGAGATACTTACTGAGCTTCAGTCTTACCGTGTGGCGCTCCTGAGTGCTTTACCACACACTCCCCTTTACTGTTTATGTTGTTTCATATATATGTCTTGCACATTCGTCCTGGGTGTAGTTTATCTGAATGCTAAATCGCCTCATGAGTGCCTGTCCTTTCTGAGTCTTAGATATCTTGTTCCTTCCTGCAGGCTTACCCTTTAGATCCCTTTTCTCCTCTGACTTCCTTTATGATCCTGGGCAGCACTGTACTCCTCTTTCTGCATACTTTTACTACCCATTTCCTAGTCCTTGCCCAAGTCCCTGAGTTCGAATGGAGGTGGTGCTGAGGCAGGCACCGCTGTCGGGATTTCGATGTCCCTTTCCAACAGCTTTTTCATGGACGTCCAACCGCCATGAAAAAACTGTCAAATGGACTTTGGGGGCCCCAAACAGGGCCCCCCATCGCTTGTGGACCACTCCAAAGTGGCACTGGGGGCACATGTAGTGGCCCCACACACATCCGTGTGCCATGCACCACATGGGGCATGGCACACAGTGCTCTTTTACACTGTGGCTTGTGTTGCAGCCCTTTTCCGCGGCCGCAGCACAAGCCGGAGTGTAAAAGAGCACTTTCTGACTGCCACCACGAGGGTCATATCGTAATTGGGCAGGCAGACCGCCGACTACTTGTCAGGCAGTCTCCTGACCACTATAACTGCTGATGGCGGTCCAACAACCCGATATCATAATTGGGCCAAAATTACCATATCACCTTCCAAAACCAAATACCATTATCATCGAGCAAGCATTCACAACACGTGGAAAACATCAAAACTCCCCACAAACCTCACATTACACAAACCCTAAAACAATAACATGAATTCATGCGTATTCTTTTAACTCTAATGAAGAATAAAGTAACAGGGATATTTTCCAGCCTAAAATAATAGACACTCTCTTCTTTTGTGCATGAAGTACTTCTTCCTCCTGCTAGCATTAAGCATCTGAGCACACATAGCATTTCAAATAATGAGAATCTTTATTTAATTACAGCACAAAAATGTGCATCTTCACAATGGCAAACTAATAGCTAGTACTCACATTCTTTTGGCAAATAATGGGTACCTTTACAAGCTCAATACACATAGGGATGCATTATGGGTATAGATGAAACTCTAACCCACAATGCGGATATTGTTACCTTTACAACACAAATCAATAATAAGTACTGAAAACCCCTATACTGCAGATGATTCTATCGAGAAGAAAGCAATGCAGATAACATAGCACAGCAAATAATAGGTAGTGTTACACCCGTACTAGATAGTACACAATTTGGTTTCCCTCAAACCTGAAATACACATCACATACATCCTTGCATAGTGCAAAAAGCTTTGGTAAATTTGTTAGGTTTCGCCTATTGGATCAATAATAAGCTGCTTTTTTATTTTAAGTTGTAGCTGGGTGTATAGTTTTGCAATAAAGTTACTGAAAGTCTGTTCAAGTGTTATGATTTTGTTTTTGAAGAAAGGCAATATATTGTGCGGAAAGGAGTCCCTGGTGTCAGTGTTCCAATACTGGCCCGCCATCAGCTACAGTACCCGAACAAATGCTTGCAACCAGGGAAAGTAAAGGTGCAACTAAATAATGAAAATGTAAGAGAAACAAAGAAATGTAACTGTGCATGCAGCCACAAAAATAATTCTTCAAATGCATTGGTGAAAGTAGTTCCAGCCTTCAAAGCCGATGAGAAGAAGATGAAAATGAGTAATTAGACCCCAGGATACTGATAAGAAAAACACACACAAAAAAAAGAAATACAATGCTCATCCAACCAAATAGAAAACTATTATTTAAGCCGCGGTACCGGAGCCCCTCACAAAAACATTCTGATTGCGCAGACTGCACTGCAAACAACTTTCACTACACATACTAGCTCTTTAAGCGGCACTCTTTTACACACACGCTAAGACGATCCTACCGGGGTATGCAACCTGGTTGCACTGGTCTGTTTACTGTGATCCGGTTCACACATTAAGGTGAGCCCATTTTGTTTTGCTCTGTTTCTCAAACAAGTAGTTGCCTTTACATAATAAACAAAATGGCAGCACTAGTTTTTAACTAAAATGAAAGGTCTAAGCAGAACACGCTCTCAGCTAGAAATTGACATAGGACTACATCTTAGAATCTCTTTTAAAGGTCCACCATCAACACTGGAAAGGGAAACAAGACTACACCCCCAGAGATCCTACTAATAGAAAGCGAAAGAGGATCTCCTCCAAGGAACAGTTTATACCCATCCACCCTAGACCGAACCGACACCCCATCAAATGATATACATCTCCATAATCCCTACTCCTCCCCCAGCACCACCACAATTTCTATTATACCGACCTCGCCTCACACTCGCATCACCTCGCCCCCAGCCTTCCCACACGCTCCCTTGTCCTCCACTACCACTCCCCATCTCCACAACCACACCTTCGCCCACCCTTTAGTTTGCACACCCCTCCCCACCTCCCTTGCCACCCCCAGTAACTCCATTGCGGATTCTGCTCCAATTGCTCATTACACACTTACTCCCGATCAGTCCGCAGTCCCACCCTCTCCCTCTCCCTGCACTACGAATCACACGGTCCCTCCTCCTACAGCTCACACCAATACCCCCTCACGTCCCCTCTTTACTCCCCCCTTTCCAGTAACCCCCACTCTATAAGAACGCCACACAACGAATCAGTTCCTCCTAAAGCACACATCAATACCCCCTCATGTCTCCTCTCCACTCCTCCCTTCCCCATGGACCTCCACACTGTAAAACCACCATCCGTCGAACCAGTTCACGTCACGCCCCAGAACAGCACACAAGCAATAACCCCTACTCATTTAACCACAGCCCAGGCTATCAATATGATAACTCCTACACCTGACCCCAGACTCGATGAGATACTATTATCCTTACAACAAATAAAAGAGGACATCAAAACTCTTCATAACCTGATCCGGTAACAAACCAAGCCACAAGCGAAACCCATTCATCGGCCAGGCACTAGCCCCCCACCTCAATTCCCCAAATGGAAAACAGTGCCTTACCTCAATGCCTCATCTTGTCCGATCAGGGGAAAAAAAACCTTATCACCGAATGAGCTTACTTCCCTACTTCATTCCTACGAACCTCCCTCCCTACCCTCTAAACCTGCACAAACGGGTGACACTCAGAAACTGTCCTATATCCAACCCATACATTCCAATGCATCTAGAATTACAAGACACACTACCAGAGGTATTGTTGAAAATAACCTCAAGAGAGTTCCCATCTCCAACGACCAGAACACCACTCTGACCAAGGCCCAGCTAAATGTATCCTACTAAACTGTAGATCAGCAGCACGTCATGCCGCTGATATAGCTGACCTCATTATAACCGATGAACCCGACCTTATCATTTTAACTGAAACTTGGCTAAACGAATCATCCACACCCATCTTAGACATTTTAGTTCCCCCAAACTATTACATCACAAGACTAGATAGATTTGATAGGCTAGGTGGTGGCATTGCCTGCATTCATTGGAACGACCTCTCTGTCAACCACTCCAACTCCCTGGTATTCTCTTCCTGTGAATTCCTTTGCCTATACATCACGATCAATAACAAACCAATATGCTCACTTCATTCTTTCTACCATCCTCCTGGTATCAACCTTACCTTCATCGAACACATAATGGATATTCTAGCCACAAATGTAGGTTAACAGAATACTCAAATCTTCTTGGGGGACTTCAACCTCCACTGGAACGATCTTAACGACCCAGAGGTCAATAGCCTCAAAGCTTTCCTGTCCGACCTCAACTTGTCCCAAATTTGTGACAGCCCCACCCACGATAAAGGCCCAACCCTTGATCTAGTAATTTCCAAAGCAGACTCTACCCAGCTGGTATCGATTCTCCCTTGCGACTGGTCCGACCATCACATAATCACTTTCCATATCAAGGAAGTAGTTAAACTACTCTCCGTCCAACCCACGAGAACTAAAATCTGGAAGAGGAACCTAGAAAACCTCAATCCTGCTGCACTCGTAACCGCTAGCCACATCCTCTCGCCAACACCAGATGGACTAAAGGATGTTCAGGATCTGACCAATCACTACTTCAACTCTATGAACAGGGTACTTGACAACCTAGCACTCCTACAATTGAAAAGAGTCTCTACAAAAGACTCAAACCCCTGGTATGATGGTAGGCTAAAAGAAGACAGAAGATCACTGAGAGCAATTGAAAGACAATGGAGAGCCGCTCCATCCGCTGCCCACTTCAAATTACTAAGAAGCACCAGAAACTCCTATTACAGAAAGATCAGACATTCAAAAGCTGATTTCATATGTAAACAATTAGACCAAGCTAAGAATTGCCCCAAAAAACTATTTGAAATACCAAAGCTCAATCTAAGGGTGTCTCCCACTCCCCCCAAGCTAATCCGGAAACACTCCCCAATTGCGAGGAACTTGCCTCATTTTTCACAACACAGACTGAAAACTTAAAGACAAACCTACTTAACGACCTATTATCCAATACCTACCCACACATTAACTCCTCGCTGACCACACCAATGACCTCGATTAACTGCTCTGCAAAGCTCGACCTCAAGAACAACGCCTCCTGGACCACCTTCAACTTCTACAGCGAAGAAACTATCTTAAACACGCTCACGGCTTTGAATCCCTCCAATCATTTTACTGACCCTCTCCCAGCAACCCACTTAAAGACCTTCATTCCACTGCTAGTGCCCCTATGGACCAGGATTATAAATACCTCGCTTCTGCAAGGAACCATCCCAGACATCCTCAAAGCTGGTCAGGTATCCCCCATCCTAAATAAAGTATCAGCAGACCCGTCAGACCTGAATAACTATCGCCCAATATCCAACATCTCGACCCTGGCCAAACCACTCGAAAAATGTGTCCACATGCAGCTTAGTAACCACATTGACCACTTCAACCTGCTCGACCAATTCCAATCTGGCTTTCGATGAGGGTACAGTACCGAATCAGCCATGACCTACAGAATAGATGACGCACTACAAATACTGGATCAAAACAAAGCCTGTTTGTTACTACTTGACTTATCTTCAGCCTTTGATACAGTCAAACACCACAACCTACTAGACCTCTTGAAACATAGAATGGGTTTATCTGGAACGGTGTTAAACTAGTTCACTTCCTTCCTCCAAAACAGAACACAAAGATTCAAGATCAACCAATCTCTATCTAACCCCACCCCAGTCATCTTGGGAGTACCCCAGGGATCTTCCCTCTCCCCAACACTCTTCAATCTGTTTATGGAACCACTCACTGAACTTTTCAATTCCTCAAACATCCAATATCACATGTACGCCGACGACACACAACTCTACATTAAGGTCCAATCTCTTGAAGACATCAAGGGCCATATGCAGGTAACATACTATTTACCGATTCATAAATACCGAATTTTACCGATTCGGTATTTAAGAATCGGTAAATAGTATGTAGGTAAAAAAATCGGTAAATATTATCGATTCGGAAAGATTCGGTATTACTGATTCGGTATTTACCGAATCGGTAATGAGGCATACCTTCCCATTGATTCTTATGGGCCTGGAGGCCCATAGGAATCAATGGGAAGCCATTCACCATTACCGATTCGGTAAATACCGAATCGGTAATAGGGGAGCATATTCAAGGGTGGCAGGGTGTCACATTGACACCCTGTTGCACCCCTGAATCGTGCATGTGTGCACATGTGGCGCACATACATGCCCTAAGGGCATGTATGTCTGCCACATGGCACTGTCAAAACAGCAAAAAATAGATTTTTGAAAGGTATTCGATATTTATCACCAACCTGTATTTGGTGGTAAATACCGAATCCTGAATTCAATAAAACACTCACTTGAGTGCTCCCTACATATGATTTAAGGATTCGGTAATTTACCGAATCTGTATTTTACCGATTCGGTATTTTACCGATCCATTACCGATTCGGTAAATTACCGAATCTTTAAATCATGCCTCCTACATCTCAAATGCCTAAATACCGGTCGGTAACGGGATATTTACCGAATTTCGGCCGTTACCGACCGGTATTTAGCTACCTACATATGGCCCCAAGTCCCTTAACTCAACGCTCCAAAAAACACAATCCTGGCTGGCTGAGAACCATTTAAAACTAAACCCACTAAAAACAGAATTCCTCTTAATCTCTCCCCCCAACCAAACAACCATCATCCGCGAGTGGATGAAGCACCTAACTGCACTCGACGGCCAACCTCTTATCATTGATTCCACTAAATCTCTAGGAATAACTCTGGACAATAAGCTAAGTATGCAGAAACACGTCAGCGCTGCTACTAAAGGAGCTAATTTTCAGATGAACACCCTGAGAAAACTGAAACTTTTCATACCCTCAAATGAGTTTAAAAATCTAGTAATTCCCAGAGTGTACTATGGGAGTGTCGCTCTCTGCGGCCTTCCCAGGTCAACAACTGCTCCGCTAAGAGCCTCAATCAATACAGCTGCTAGACTCATCACAGGCTCCAAAAGAAACTGCCACATTTCCCCGGACCTTCGTTCCCTCAACTTGTTACCGTTTGAAGCCAGAATCCATTTGAAAATCACCTGTATGACACATAAGGCATTGCACCACAAAACCCAGAGATACCTTGCGGAGAAACTAGTGCTATCGGGTGGTAACAGATCTACTAGGAGTTCTGACAATCTTCTACTTAAACCACAACGTTTTTCCAAGAAAAAAACATAGAATTGTACCTTCTCAGGATTGACCCCCAGGATTTGGAACGCCTTGCCCCCAGAAACGAGACTCAATCCATCCGCTGCTTTCTTCAAAAAAGAAGTAAAATCCATTCTCTTGTCCAAATTCACCTGAAGTTTCTATTCACTATTGTAGATATGTGCCAGTCTCTAATACCGGTACTGTATTTGCATAATTCATTTTATTTATATGTATATGTCATTCAACTGTATTTACCCTGTGAAGCGCTCTGATACTCGCGCTATACAAAACCGTAAAAATAAAATAAATAAATAAAGTGACAAGCCCTTGGACTAATAAGAAGAGAATAATAAGTGAAGGTGGGATTTAAGCCACTTGTAAGATGTGTTAAATGCAATAGATTTTACAAGCATAGCGTAAGTGCTGTGCAGGCGATACCTAAAAATGTACATTCTAATAAGTTGTTGAGTGTATAAACGTTTCCAGAATCCCCTCGTGGAAGGAGGTGAGAATGAATAAAATTCTGTTTCTCACTGATCTAAAGTCCAGGGCATACAATCTGATCTGTCTGTAGTCGTTATTTAGATAAGTGGGCACAGAATCTCCAAATTTTTGTTGCTCCACAGAAATACACAAGCATTACAGCCATCAATGCGCATTGTTCTAATCAGTCTTTCTCACACTTAATTTATATGCTTTCTCTGAAGTCTGACCCACATCTATATGTTAGAGATATCTGCGCCCGTGCTATACAGCCAAATAGAAAATGCCATCTTAAATATTAATGATAGCTTACAAAATGTAAGTATATTTTATGTAGGATGATCTGTGGAAACCTTATTGCAGCAGAGAGCGTAGTTGTGTTGAAGAAGTGTATCTGTGTTCAAAAAAGAAATGCATTCGGAAGGCAGCACAGTTCAGGAGTTGGGTGGAAGTGGGGATGGATAATGTGCAAGTTCAGACTGGGCATTCTGACGTTCCCCCAGCATGCAGCAAGCTAGGGGCAGTTTTTAGGGCTCGATTGGCTGCCATGACCCAGCTTCAAAGCACTTGGTATGTATATTTGAAAAACTGTGTTGTAATATGTGCCGATTTTTTGAAACATTTCTATGAGAGGAGGTTCCTCCCAAACTCAATGGAGTTGGTCAGATTGGCTAGATAAACAACATCACTTTGTCCATTGTGGGGCCGGTTCGAACATTTTTTGCTGGGGCTGATTTTGGTTCCTAGTCTGGCTCTGGCCATCTGATACCACTAGGATTTGAAAATGGAGGTGTGAGACGACTAGACATAGTTCTCATTTGAAGATCTCAATAGTTCTTATTTGGAGATCTCAATAGCTAGAAGGAGGATGCTGTGGATCTAAGTTGCGGGATAAATTGTCAACCATATGATATTGATAGGGGTTAAAGGTTGAGGGATGTCAGTTCCACTATCACTTACATTTTGTTGAATCATTGTCTAGTCATGTTGACGGTTCATCAGTGCTATGATTCTGCTGTGACATGGCTTCATAGGTCTGATGTAAACGAAGACCTTTTGATTTTGCAAAAATATTTATGTAACATGCCAACTTATAGGGACTTTCAGCAGACCCTCTTTTCCCATTGGTCTGTTAGTGTGTCAATCACATTTTTCTTCTGCTCATGAAAGCATACAGCACGGGGCAGTGGGCCAGCCCACTTCACCTATAGATTAATTTCAAAGTGAGTACCAGCATTCTGCCCTTTCAAAAGCAGTACTTTCACACTCAAAGCAGCTTCCATAAGGGCCAGGGACCTCAATGGCAATGTGTCCTATTCTGAGATGAAAAAAAGTGTTTAACCCCACAGAACTGGGAATTCTGTGTAGTTTTTCACCTAGTAAATCTGTCTCCTTACAATAATTCCCCATTCTTTTGGGGTTTAACTCATAACATGAGTGCAAATGTGCTGAAAAAAGTTAGAAATGGTCATTCTACCCACCCAGAACCTCCACACCTGTTTACGCCTAACTCATAATCATTGCCTTGGTATGCTCATGTCATAAAATATAATCCTTGCAACTGTAATTTGATCTTTCTTCCTTCCAAAGTTGATGGATTAATTGTCATTATAATGGGCAGGGACAGCTCCTCGGCTAAGGCGGAGGAGTGTAGCTCCAGTAAGTGTAAAAAGAGAAACAAAATGATAATAAAACAACGTTAATACGCGTTATGTTATTATCATTTTCTTTTTCTGTAAGGAGCCAGACAAGTTGGGGTGTGGCAGGGCAGGGCTTGTCACAGCCTGGGAGAAGTAGGAGGAGTGTTTGCTCCTGCACCTTAAGTGCGCATGACGGTTTGGCCGGCAGTCTTGGCCAGGCCAAACCGTCATGTGAAGTCTGCATGTACTCCACCTGCTGTATTGCACAGCCTGAGTGGAGAACATGCACAGCCTCCCCGTCCCCATCTGAGCGCCGAACCACGGTGCTCATACCAATGCATCGTGATTGGCTAGGGGAGTATGGGAGCCTGGGTGCTGCCTGTTCCTGTTCCTGCGTCGGAGGAGAGGCGGCAGCTGGCAACAAGAAGGTAAGTCATTTTTTTCTAAACCCCCACTTCCGGCCCCAGCTCCCCTTCCATTGTTCCCTACCAGCCGATACTGATATTGGGTAAGAATGATAAATCTTATTTAAAGTACTTAGCAATGGCAAAAACTGATGTTTATCGCCATTTAAAAAATATATCACGTATTATTATTATTAGGTCCACTGGAAGTCCTCCCCAAGAGAGATGCAGCCAGACATTGCACTCAGACCCATTCAGACCTGAACTCGTGCAGCCTGAGAGACCAGCCCTTTATGCAGTTGTGCTGCTGAAGGTGTGTGTGATATTATGCAGCCCACCGCACAGGCACGCAGCAATACACTATACACCAGTACAACAATCCGAGAAGACGATTGTTACATTCAAAGCCATGCCCAGATATTCATTTGGATGAAGGGAGTTTGTCCTGCATGCACCACACACTAATAAGGTTCATTTTACAAAATGTGGTGCATACTGTTCAAACTAAGTGTGCTCTTTTTGTAATTTTAATACAGTATAACTTCTATTATATTCTGAGTGCAGCATGGAGCCATTTTGTTGATGCTGAAGCAAATATTTTGTACCGGTTTTCCTACACTGGCAACATCAATTTGTTGTTTGTCATGTCGTTACTAGATGGAATTCTAGTTGCCTGTACAATTTATTTTACCTGAAAAATATAATTGATAGCCCAAAGAAATGAAATGCTTCCCCCGTATTCCATCTAAGCATCAACACCGGCACTCTGACCTTGTTCTTTTGCAGCTGCAAAAATATAGTTGCTATGTAGGCCACTATGTTCTCTAGCTTTGACCCTGCCAACCCCTCACTGATCTTTTTAGTCCTTTATGGCACAGCTCCTATATCATCAAGCTATAGGTGATGCATCCCCATGCCAGGACATGGGTGGGGGATGGGAAGTGGTAATTGCTTCTCTTGTTGTGGGAGACATTGATACATTGATTAGGACCCTGTTCCACCTGAAGCAATTACAGGCCCCATCATGAATTGAGCTCATCCATTATGTTCTATGATGTCCACTAGTGATGTACTTAACCCACTGTGTAATCTTACAGAGGACCACTAGGCATCCAGGCTATAAACTTTACATATAACCTAAGTACCCGCTCCCTTGCTGCTTCACAAAAGGAAACATAGGGGTGCCAGCCAGAAACAATTGGGTGCGGTTAATTAATATAGCCTTATAGCCCGCCTACATCGGCCATTAAAGGCACCCTCCAGCGTTAAAGGCCCAAGCCGAAGGCGAGGGACTTTAACAAGGGAGCAGGACTTTAATGGCCAGTATAGCCCAGCTACGAAGGGTTAGAAGACTATTAGACCATCCTACCACTAGAGGGCAGAATGTTCTAACAAATAAAACAAAGGCCTCTCAGAAACTGAGGCGGTTTAAATCCCATCGGGCTCCGAGAGTCCTTTGTTCACCGGAACAGCTGTAAACAAACACTACGTGGAATGTTGCTCTGCTGCCTTTTACCGGCCCGTAGAAGCATGGAGCACTCCATTGTATTCAATGGAGTGCTCCACATTCCAATGTTCTAATACTTATTAAGACACAGCAAAGAAGCCTACGATGAAAAACTGCTTAAAAAAAATATCAAAATTGCTCTTGATATGTTTACATTTTCAAATCAAAGTTGCTACTCGTGAAAGTCAACAAATGGTTGCGTGTAATTTGCTTCTTCAAACAATAATATATTTGAGCAACATGAAAGAGCTGAAATTATAACAGTTTGTTGCTGAAAGCTTTGCAGAGGAATGCATTAAGACCTGCTTTTGTGCACATCATACTGTCTTCTTAACTTATTATGCCACAAGAAAGCACAGTATAAATCATACCAGGCCTGTGAACCTTTTTTTTTTATTAAACAGTTTTTATTGAGAAAAACCACAAACAGCACAACAATGCTTTCCATTCCCGTCACGCATTTAAATATGCAATCAGTGTAATTCAGTAATACATGCATGTATGACATAGAGACTCGTTATTCTAACAACTTCTGCTGCAGCACATGACCCATACATTTCGACCTCACTACAGCGCAGCTCCACTGTTGGAGTCAGGCAAATCTCCCCTTTATATGCATTCCATGCTGCCACTTTACAGTCCCATTTCTTAGGGCATCCTCTGTATTTAAATACATCTTTTTTGGCTACCATGGCTCTGTCCATTTCAAACACCCAATCTCTAATTCGTGGCATCTCCCCTGTCCCCCATTTCTGTGCCACATTGTGTTTGGCGATTGCCCATCCAAGTGAAACCCATGTCTGCTCGGTCTGATTAAGGTTAGAGGCGACCCATATATTTAGCAGGCACAGTTGCAGGGTGACCAGTAATTACTTCCCCCAACCCTCTCCAACTTTTCAGAGATACCAGTCCAGTACGGCTGGATGACCAGACATGCCCAGATCGTGTGGAAGAAAGTCCCCTCTTGTTGACATTGCCGAAGGCAAAGGGGATCAGCCCACCTGCCCATCTTGACTAAGGTTCCGGCAGCTAGGAAGACTCGATGCAGGACTTTGAGCTGGACTAACCGCAGTCTCATGGGAATGGCCACCTCTCTAGGGGAAGCCAAGGCGTCTCGCCAATCTTCCTCCACGGCTCACCTAGATCTGTCTCCCAGTGTTGCTGCAGGCGTGTTAAGAAATCTGGGTGGTTATTAATCAGTTTTTTATATGTAAGGGATATGGCCTTTTTGGTCATGGGGTTCAATATCAGCCTATCTTCCAGTGGGGAAGCCTCAGGAAGTGGGTCGCCCCCTGGTATTACAGTTTTGAGCGCGTGACTGATCTGAAGGTATCTAAATGTTTCGGTTTGTGTGAGGTCGCATTCTTTCTGGAGGTCGGCAAAGGTGACCTGGCCCTTGGAGTTCCACATGACTCCTACCGTGGAAATGCCGATCAGATCCCACTTGTCAAAACCGGGACAGGTACTTAATCGACCCAGTTGCTCGGGTTCCCAGAGTGGGGTCGCACGTGTAATTCTATTATACCAACCCATCTGTTTGTTGACCTTGTTCCAGACTTCTATTGTATGTGCTGTCGGAGCCGTGAGGCCTAATTTCTTGGGATTTGTGTAGAGTGCTCTGTTATACACTCCACATCCCATAAGCCACCAGTCAGTGTGAAAACCCGGGTCCCCCCACTCCCCTTCTGCCCAACGATTAATCGCCACTAGTTGGGATGCCTGGTAATACGACCTAAGGTCAGGTAGTGCAATTCCCCCATCATACCATCCCGCGTGGAGCTTTTGTTTTGCAATTCAAGGTGCCCGACCGTCCCACAGCAAGGTGAGCACGGCACTATCAATACTGGAGAAATAGGTCTCCGGGATCCTATCATGGGTATTTTGCAGCACATAGAGAAAACGTGGCAAGGCCAGCTTCTTAAAAAGGGCTGCCCATCCCAGTAGAGTCAGGGGGATACAGCGCCAGTGTTTGACGTCAGCGCGGAAGCGCGTCAGGGGCCCAAGTAGATTCGCTTCATAAAAGCAGGCCTTTCGCTTCATAAAAGCAGGCCTGTGAACCTTGAAAAATAAAGCTGCATGCATACCACTGAAGACAGTGAAAAAAAAAGAACAAGGGTATAGGGCTGCAGCTGGAAGATGCCATCCACACAACTTTGCACGAAAGGTCTTACTGGTGAAGACAGGGTCTCACTCATCAGAAAGTATGCACTGTAGACAAGAGCAAGATCACTATTCTTAAGGGCATTTCTCATGGCGAAGGAGTGCAGGATAGTCAGACAGTCCGTCCACCAGAAGCAGCAGAGGTCGGCCACAACCCTGGGGCAGTCTACGGCAACACAGCCAGGGTGAGGAGCAGCAGTGCTCCGGAGCAATGGGAGAGAGGGACTGAGGGATTGGCCACAGGAGGTGATACAAGTGCAGGCCGGGTGACTCTTGGCAGTGGGATGTGTTCACACAATGGCCAAAGATCCAAGAATAACCAGGAAACAGCATTAGCTGTCTCAAAAGCAACAAACAAACATGCTTCAAATGCGTGCTGACACAAGGATGATAATATTGGCCAAACAAAACAAAAACGTTACTTGAAAGGCATCGGAGAAACAAAAAGAAACATGCAGCTTACAAGCACTCTTGAAATGAGTGCTGACACATGATGCAGTAAACGCTTGTAGGCAACCCTAATAAAAGAAGTTCCCCCCATCAAAACACATGGAAAGGAGTACTTAGGGCTAAGCCATGGGAAACCGATAAGAGACCCACACAAGGAAAGAACAGGAAATAGTATGCAACAACCAATAGACACAGAGGAAAATTAAGTGGCAAGCACAGTAACAAATGAGAAGTAAGTGCAGGATGTATACCTCTTTTAAGATGTATTAAATACAATAGATTTCACAAGCACATCGCTCGTGCAGGCGAAACCTAAAGATGGATGCACTTAGAGTCCTAAATAATCATACCCACTTCCCTTACATCAGGAACACCTGCTCACCTCTCCAAATCTAACGCACCCCAGCACATCCACATAAAAAAAGCATAATGGGTATGATTTTACACCTAACCAAGCAAAACAAATACATGGGTACAATTACAATCGTAAGCTGAAACACACATAATAATGGGTACAAAGGCAACTGCAATATGGGTACGCCCTCCTTTACACCCTGAATGCTACACCCTGTCACAAACAGCGTATCTACATGATGAGTTGAATTGGACATCTAACCATAACCATGACAGGAATGAGCTTCTGAAGGTCGTCAGAGAAACCTTGCAGGGGAAAGTAGAGAGAAAGGTAAAGAGGATGAGAAACAACAACAGACCAAAAAGCAAAAAGAGGGACCCAAGACAATAACAAAAAAAAACCAAAAGGTGTTCAATGAAGGGAGGCCGGATGCGAAAATACTGAAATAAGTCACTGAAAGTGCTTCATTTAAATACCCATAACGCCTAACATGTCCCACACGTAAAAGTAACAGGAAGTATTTAATCCCAAAACACCATGAGAGCCACAGAGGACCATTGAAATCTTCCCAAATGAAGAAAGCATGAATCAATCTTGGGGCATGAATGTACTGTTGTCATAACCTTTACAAGAAGCCAGAAAATGGAACGGACCATTTTGAATAGTGAATCCAAAATAGAATCCACTTCATACTGAACATTATAATCCTCTATTACTGGAGGAAGTGGAGGTGGGATCTAAGAGGTGTAGATGGTGAAGGTTTGAGAAGGGAGACATGAAAGACAGGATGGATGTGCTACTGAGTGAAAAAGACAAACAAACAGCCACTAAATTCATCTATCACAATTGAAGCAAAAAAAGGCCCACACAATGTGGTGTACATTTAGGGTTAAAACTATGTAAAAAAAAAAACTGTAGAAAGATAAAGGCACTGGATGGAGCCAGACGTCTGTGAGCATCTGTGAACCTTTTATAAGAGGCTTTGGCTTCCTTCAGGCGTGTGATAATATGGCCAGATCAAAGGTAAATAGTAGGTTGAGTTACTATGAAACAATAGAAGGGTGAGTAGTAAAAAGTATTGTTTGAGAATGAAAACCATAAGAGCAGAAGAGTGGTGAATACTGGAAAGCACTGTGAAGTGAGTTGTTATATACAAATTCCCCGGAATCCAGTGAACCCAGCCAATCTTATAATGTGTCAGCAGGGCTGGACTGGGAACCCAAAGCAGCCCTGGCAATTTTGTTGGACAAGGCCCCACAAGGTGATTACTGGCTGGCTCCAGGAGGCTGGAAACGACAATGAGTGGATTATGTTGGCTTGCTGCTTTTGTTACTGGGGGCCAACTTTACAGCACTGCTGCAAAACCAGCCCCCAGGAGCAACACCAGCCCCTACCCTTCCAGCCTCCCAGGGAAATGCCAGATGCCCGGACCGCCCCTTTGTGTCAGTACACATGATTGCATAGATATCACTCCATAGTCTGGTTGACTGTTTCTGTTTGTCCATCAGAATTTCTACTCCTAACACTTGCAAATGATCGGCCCAGAAAAGTGAGATCCTATACGAGTGACTTTGAAATCAGGTAATCCATGTAGACATATCATTTTGAGAAGGTCAGTTATCCATATACATGCCTAAATACAAGTATGCTTACTAAATCAATACTAATGTGGAGAAGTGTGGCTCAATGGTTAGCGCGGCAGACCTCGATGCAGAGCACTGGTCCGGGACCAGGGTTCGATTCCCGTCGCGGCAGGGTCTCGGGCTATAAATTCCGCGGACCAGATATTCTCGCCTCAGTGCCTGTTCTAATCATGGGTCCCACGCTGCAACTCTGGGCAATAGCTTGCTTAATCTCCACAATTGCCCCAACAGCGCTGGGATGCCTGGCCTTCACCATGGGGGTGCCCAGGAGTGGATACCTCACATGGAAAGCCAGGAAGGGTTCCTTCAGCGGTATGAATACAGCGCTGAGATACCCGTAGTGGTGATCAGCGCTATATAAAAAACCATACATTTACATTTACATAATGCCGATGTGTGTCTTAACATGTACTGTTACATTTAGACAATCAATTGCAATGACTTTTTTACCAGCTTAAATAACTAAAACTGTAGTATTGTTGCACGTTTACACACTTTTTAAATGTACTGCGGATGTACAACTCTATTTTGTAAAATTTACAATTCCTGAACTATGCTAGTAAAGCGCAGCCTCATTCTGAAGTTGGCACAACAAAGCAAGGATATTCTGAAAAAATGCTGACAGCTTGGGAACTTAGTCACTGCACCACCTCGGATAATCACACGTTTAACATCACATAATCGTTGCACACCACAAGTGACCAGCTGCCAGATGGTCACATATTAGAAATATTGAGACATAAAAAATGAGAAGCAATCAAAAGCGCTAAAAGTAGTATTTAAATTCTTAGCTGAAGTATGAAACAAGTCAGTTTGTGCTTGAATTTTTCTTTTTTATTCTTTTCTTTCTTCTTGAGACAGACAAATGCAGCCAACGCATTTCACCCAGCACATAGGCTTCTTCAGGGCAGTGTTATCAAATGGCAATGGTCGTGTATTGCATGAATGACCGTGTAGCACCGACATTTATAAACGTCTGTGCCATGCTAACTGTGAGACCCCGGAAACAAAAAACATCAGAAACAGTATAGTGTCCAAAATATCCAGATTTTTTTTAAAGTTCCTTGTTGGTGTTTTTAGTACTTTGTTATGACTGGCAATGTTTGGCACCAAAGTCATCAACGCCGAGTCTTGCATTGACAGAAAATATAGAACAAGCTTTTGCAAAGGCAATAGATCTTGTCTTTCAAGGTTCTGTGTGACACTGTCATAAATAAATGTTTTTTGGCAAAGCTGTGCAGCATTGGTTAAAAGAAATTGCAATTATGTGTGTTTATGCATCATGAAGCTATAGCAACCTAGTGATGAGCAGTGGCGCTTGACACGCAAACCTGATACCACTCAGCTGCAACTACTCACCGTTCCAATAACTCACCCCACTGAGATAAGAATTCTACTGACATCTTGCAGCCAGCAATTTAGTGACAAGCCTGGGAGGGTGGGGAGGGAGGATCGGTGGGGGGTTAGTTGAGGATGGGACATTTCAATGATTGGAAACCACTTATAGCGAGTAGCATAAGGTTTGCCCGAACAGTTGACATGGACATTTTAGGGAGACATAACTGTGCCTTAAATAACCTGATGTACATTGTGACTTCGCTAAATATCTGGGGTATGTAACCAAATCCCCTTTGTCCTTTTTTTCCCATTCTCTTGTCTTCCTTTTTGGATGTATGGAAAATCAATAAAAATGTGTTTAAAGAGGAGGAGCCTAGCGCGCAACCAAGATGGCCGCGTAGGTGCGAGGCTCCCGAGGACCTCCGCGACCTCCTGAATTAATCCTGGCTATATCCTGTCCTTGTTGAGGGGACTGTGTCTGTGAACCCGAGCTGAGGCGACATCCGTTTTCCGTTTTCGAATCTGACCCCGGACACCGGTGGGAGCACCGATCGAAGGTTGCGGCCTTCTCCGCGCCGGCCCCCCGGATTGGAGTAGTGGGGCGACCCGGGGACAAAGCGAACAACAGCGGCGGGCAGGGCTGGGCGACTCGCGTCCCCCGCGCTTTCACTTTCGCTTTTGCGCCCCCCTTGCCCTCAAGCGAGGTAGGGTTGCGGAGCGGGGTGCGGTGGTGTGGCCTTGTCCAGGTGCCCGGCTGCCCCGCCGGCTGTGAGTCATCCTGCGGTCCAGTGGTCGCCCTCTTCCCCGGAACCCGTGAACTGGTTTAGCGGCCCTTTCGAGGAGATTGGCACGACGGTGGGAGAGCAGGCATGTCCACCAAACAAGATGGCGACCGGGCGAAGATGAAGACGACCCGCCGTGGCCCGGCGCATCAATCCAACAGTATGGACCGCTACACCCTCCAGAAGGGATCTCCGGAGGCATCGCGCACATCCCCGGCGGGCCCGACTGAGGCGTCGGCTCAGCCAGTGGATCTGACCCTCCGGGACGTCATGGGCGCCATCGCCGAGATGAAGGCCTCGGTGGACCAGCGCTTCGACACCCTAGCGCAAAAGATAGACTCGGTCCTTGTGGATGTGAGCCTTGTGAGGGCTGACTTGTCCAAAACAAACGACCGGGTCGATTCCCTGGCCCACACCACAACGAGCCTCACGACAGATGTGGTGGCCCTCCAAAAGGAGGTGCGCCGGCTTGGCCAGGCGAGCGCCCTGATGGACCGTCGATTGGAGGATTCTGAGGGTCGGGCCCGGAGGAATAACGTTCGCATTGTGGGGGTGCCGGAGGGACGAGAGGCGGAGGCGGCAGATCTTTTTGTGGAAGAATTGATCCTTACCCATTTCCAGCCCCGGGGGCTGAGTAAGCTTTTTGCGGTGGAACGTGCCCACCGGGTCCCTGGGGGCAGACCTAAGGCCGGTGCCCCGCCGCGGCCTCTCATTGCCCGGATTTTTAACTTTCGGGACAGAGACGCTATCCTGCAGACCTCCAGGCAACAGGGACCGGTCAAGCTTGATAACATGGACGTGCATTTCTACCCTGACTTTACTCCGGCGGTCCAAAAGCAGAGACTGAGTTTTCTCGGAGTTAAACGTCGCCTACGGGACCTGAACCTTAAGTACTCAATGCTTTTTCCAGCTAAGCTAAGGGTGGAGGTGGATGGTCGCACGCACTTTTTTGACCGACCCGAGGCGGCTGGGGACTGGTTGGACACTCTGCCTGGGGATCGGGGCCGAGGGGGTGGGGGGGGTGCGGTTGGCGGGGAGGGCCCACCGGATCAGAACTGAGGGGTGAATAATAGGCCTTGCTCTGGACAACATTCCTTTACCATTTACTGATCGTGTATGTTCCCCTCCTATGGAGGTCGTACGGGGTCTATTGGGGGCTTCCCTCCTCCTCTGGGGGACTAGTTAGTTTTTCAGCTATGGGGCGACAGGCACACTGCACTTTGGGGGGGCTGTCTGGGCTCATGCAGGGGTGCAGGGAGGGGGGAGTTCTGTTGGGATGGGGGGGTGGGGGGGTGTGTTGTTTGCTTGCACCGCAAGGCAAACCCTTTACTGTAGTGTTGCTCTCGAGATGCTCTGTGGGGGACGACTGATTGCTTCTACGTATGATGGGGGGTAGGGATTTGACTGTGTTGTCATGGAATGTTAACGGCCTGGGGGACAGGATTAAGCGTGGTGTGGTCCTGCAGTACCTGAAACGTATTTCACCAGATGTTGTCTTCCTGCAGGAGACACACCTTATAGGTAACTCCTTTCATGCCATGAATCGGCGGGGCTATCGTTTGGTGGCCCACTCGGGCTTCACCTCGGGCTCGCGGGGGGTGGGTATCATGATCAAGAACTCGCTCCCGTTGGAGATTGATGAGGTGCGCCATGACGAGAGGGGACGATACACTGTCCTGGTGGGTAGAATGGAGGGTAGAGTGTTTGTTTTTATATCAGTGTACGTTCCGCCTGGGTTACAATCTACTACATTTGCGGACCTGGGGCGCCTTCTCCTAGACCTTCCGGGTGGTCTGCTGGTGGTTGGGGGGGGACTTTAATGCGGTAGCTTCTGGGTCTATGGATCGTCATCCCCCTAGGGACCTCCCCCGGGCACAGGCGTGGCTGTCCGGCCTTTTAGATACATTAGGACTGGTGGATTGCTGGCGACTAAAGCATCCCGCGCAGCTGCAATACACCTTCCACTCGGGTGCCCATGGTAGCCTCTCGCGGCTTGATTACATCCTTGTCCCTGCGGCCTATGCCGGGAGGGTGGGAGAGGTGTGCCATCTGGCGCGGGGTATTTCAGATCACTCCCCATTACTGTTACATTTCGATGTCTTCCCGAGGGGGGAGGGCAGGGTGGCCCCAATCAATGCTTGGTACTTGCGCGACCCCACTATTCGTGCTGACTTGATCAAATCCCTGCAGCGATACTTTGATGAGAATGTGGGGTCTGTCCCTTCGGCCATCTCCCTGTGGGAGGCTTTTAAGGTAGTTCTCAGAGGGGAGGCCCTCTCCTTTATCTCCCATGCCCGGAGGCGCGAGCGGGAGGAAGTAACCCGGGTGGAGGCCGAAATTGCGGAACTAGAGGGTGACCTGGGGAGCGGGGTGACGGATGCCAAATTGCATGTTCTACACCTCAAGCGGGCGGCCTATAGGGCCCTCGTCACGGAGGCGGCCAGGGGCCTCAGTAGAGAGCAACAGGGGCGATTGTATGATGTGGGTGATAAGGCTGGTAAATTGATTGCGTGGTTGGACAAGAAGGAGAGAGCGAGTCGTGTGGTGCCTTTGATCGAGGGGATGGATGGTGTGCGTGTCACCGAGCCGGAAGCCATTGTCTCCTGCTTCGCGGATTATTTCCGCGAGGTGTACTCCCCGGTTTCTCCTTGCTCGGAGGAAGATTCCCATGCCCTGCTTCGGGACATCGCGCTGCCCTCCCTTTCGGTGGAGGACAGGGATTCGTTGGACGCTCCTCCCACCTCGGATGAAATTGCCCTTGCTATTCGCTCGGTCGCATCCGGCAAGGCCATGGGCCCCAATGGTATCCCCATCGAGCTGTACAAGCTGCGACCGGATGTACTGGCGCCCCACCTGCGCGCGATGTTCGTGGCGGCCCACTCGCAGGGTTCCCTCCCGCCGGACCAGCGTCTGGCCACAATCGTGGTGATCCACAAGGAGGGGAGACCCCGTGAGCGGGTCACATCCTATAGGCCTATCTCGCTCTTGAACGCGGAGCCCAAAATCCTCGCCAAGGTGTTGGCCAACCGGCTGGTCGGCGTGGTGGCCGATTTGGTCCACCAAGACCAATCTGGCTTTATACCACATCGCAACACGGCTCTTAATCTGCGACGCTTGCACGGGGTGCTCGCGCGTGTCCCGTTTGTGCGGGAGCCGGCCATCTTGGCGTCCTTAGACGCCACCATGGCGTTTGACACGCTTGAGTGGCCATCCATCTGGGCGATGCTGGCGAAATTTGGATTTGGACCGGGATTCATTAGCTGGGTCAAATTGTTGTATTCGGGCCCATTGGCGCAGGTGGTGGTGAATGGGCGAGTCTCGGCCCCATTCGCGCTGGGACGGGGCACGCGTCAGGGTTGCCCCTTGTCGCCGCTCCTGTTTGCACTAGCCTTGGAGCCCTTGGCGGAGTGGCTGCGGTGGCACCCTTCTATCCGTGGTCTCCGCTGGACCCCCGAGCATGAGGACCGCGTGTCCCTCTACGCCGATGATATCCTTTTGTATCTCGCCTCCCCGCGTAAATCGCTGATTGTCCTGGCTGATGTTTTGCGCTCCTTCGGTCGGAACTCAGGCCTTGTCATCAACTGGGCGAAATCCTGCGTATATGTGCTTTCCGGGGAGGCTCCGGCCCTACCACGGGACTGCCCGATCCAGATCGCCTCCCAGGGGTTCCGGTACCTGGGTATATATATTACTCTGGACCCGGAGGCCCGCTACGAGCGGAACTTGCTACCCCCCCTCCAGCGCTTGAAGGAGGACGTGGCGCGTTGGCGGCGTCTTCCGCTTTCGCCGCTTGGCCGAGCGGCCTTGTTTAAGATGATGTCTTTGCCGCGCTTTCTGTACGCGCTCCAGAACACGATGGACTTGGTTCCGGCGCGCTACTTCCGTGAGGTGGAGAGCCTGCAGCGGCGCCTGTTCTGGGACGGGAGGCCGCGTATTGCTCTGGCTAAATTGACGCTCCCGTGGTACGATGGGGGGGTTGCCCTCCCGGATATTAAACGGTATTACTGGGCCTCCCAGCTAGCTGCAATTAATCATGGCCTCTACGGGCCCGCCTTGAACCCGGCATTTGAAATGGACAAGATGCTCCTGCCCGGTGGCGATTACAATCGAGCGCTCTACTCTGGCGCGCCCGACTCCCGTCTGACGGGGCCGACGCGTGTCATGGTGCGTGTATGGCACGCGGCTAATGCAGCTATGGGGTGGAAGGACCGTTTGACCCGGGCGTCACCGCTATATGCGTCTGAGAGGTTGGGCTCCCTGTGGACATCGAAGGGCTTCGAGAAGTGGGACACGATCGGAATCAGCACAGTGGGAGATCTCTGGACGAGGGGGGGATTCAAAACTTTTGAGACGCTGCAGACGGAGTTTCAGCTGCAAGGCAGTGAGTACTTTCGGTACTTACAAGTCCGCCACGCGCTGGGCTCCGTCTTCCCGGATGTCGCGTCCATTCCGGAGTCTTCCCCCCTGGAGGACAGAGTGCTGGATGGCCATGTTCCAGACAGCACGATCTCCCTTATATATAAAAAACTGATCAACGACAGATCGTGCCTGCTGACTAGTCTCCGCGAGGCCTGGGTTGCCGACGGGCTGGAACTGGACGACGAGGACTGGATTTCCGCGGTGGCCTCTCCGAAGGAGGTGGCCATCCCGGCTCGCCTTCGCTTCGTCCAGCTTAAGATCCTCCACCGGGTTTACGTGACGGGGCCAAGGCTTCTACGTATGGGCTTTGCTGGGGATGGATTGTGTAAGCGTGGCTGTGGTGCTTTGGCAACTTTCATGCATATTCTGTGGGAGTGCCCAAAGGTGGAGCGATTCTGGCGTGGTGTGCATGAGGTCCTGCGTGTGGTTACGCATGTCGCGCTGTTGCCTGAAGCGAGGAGATGCTTGCTGAATGTGTGGGAACCAAATGACTATTCGGTCCCGCAGACGCGGTGGGTGACTCTGGGATACATGATAGCTAAGCGTGACATTGCTCAATTGTGGGGATCCCAGAGGCCCCCGGCGGTGTTGGCCTGGAAAGAACACATGAATTGGTGTATGTTTCGTGAAAAGGTGGTGTATGTGGCGAGGGGTAAGCCTGGGGCGTGGGTGAAAATCTGGGGCCCCTGGAACGCCTATCGCGGGGGTATTTGTGAGCCGCCACTGCTACCGGCTGCCTCACCAGCTCCGTCCCCCTAGCCGACCCCCTCCCCCAGCCGTGGGCATGTGGGCCCCCAGTCCCGGATCTGCTCCCATTCCCCCTCTTCAGAGTTAGGCTGCGGGTTGGGATCCCCCACTTAAGGAGCACGTGCCGACATCTTGGATTGCGGGTTGCCTTGCGGGTGTGGTTTTTGGTGTTGTCCTGTTTTGATAAAAGGGAACCGTACTGTGGGCTTGGAGCTATGTGGCCTGCGCTATTGCTATCTCCTGATTTACCAATCCGAACCGCCAAGAGACTCTTACTGTATGTATGTCATATGCTTCTGCCACTCTAGCGGCCGGCCAGATGGTTGTAGGCCCATACTTGTAACTATTTTAAAATGCAATAAACGGTTTCAAAAAAAAAAAAAAAAAAATGTGTTTAAAAAAAATAAATAAAGCTATAGCAACCCAGAGTAATAAGGACAAGAGGTGCCAACCATTTTGTTCTCCTTTTTGTTTAAGGTTTCAAGATGGTGGACGCCACTTGAAGAGGTGAATGAAAAAAAGGAATTTTAGTACGTGTGAAAGTGCTTTTTCAAAATAAAACAGCAGCTACAAGCAGTTACAGGGCCTTTAAAAAAATTAAAACACTGGCCTTATTTTTTGGTACAGTACCGCAAAAAGAGAGGTGGGGGAACAACGGAGGAGTAAGAAGTACTAGCAAATAGTCAAAACAGAGAAGGGGGCAAAAGAGGAGCTTGATGTGGGGGAATCAAAAATTAAAATAAACGAATACAAGCCATCCAATGACAATGGTAAAAACACTATACTCCAAAGGAAGGACAAACACAAGAAGAGGAAGGAAAGCCATTGAATAAGATGCAAACAAATGTGAGTGACAAGCAAACCAACCAATGGATAGAAAATCTTTTCTAAGTTTTGCTTTGATCCACAATAGGTCTTTTCAACAACAGACAGTAGGATGAGACCTAAAAAAATGTATTAGGTTTTGCCTGCACAGTGCTTGCGCTCTGCTTAAGAAATCTATTGTTTTTAATATAAATCTTAAAAGGGCCTTACATCACGCCCCCTTGCTTTTCATTGGTTCCTGTGCTTGCTACTCACCTTTCTTCCATTTCTAGTGGCTGTAGCATATTTCCCTGAATTTACCAATGCTTGTTTCTCATCTGCTTCTCTAATCAGTTTCCCGTAGCCGTAATACTGTTAACATCCACTTTGGTGGAACTATTTTTTCATAAAGTTTTGCCTCTTTCCGTTTTTTCGTCCTGCAATACTTTAAATTAAATTAGCAGACTTTTATAGGGTGATTTGCCCAGAATCACAGGATCTTGCACCATTGAGACTCCGGGATCCCTAGCTATTGAGTCGGCAGCTCTGGCCACTGCACCACTTCCTCTCCTAATCTGTGATACTTGTTTTTCTTGTGTTTATTTGCATGTCATAAAGCATGCCCCTGCCTCCAGGGTCGGCGTGTGCTACAAGACTCTTCCACTACTAAGCGGATGCAGTAAGAGCACACGCTCTTGTAAGATACCTTATTGCAATTAGCTTCACGCTTGATTATGATGTGTGCTATCACTGTGGGGGCCATAGTTCGAAATCTGCTTCATATTCATGTATAGAGGAGGTGGTGTTGTGCATCACCCAGTTAGCACAATTTTATTTTTCATAACCTGCACTGAGCGCTCCCTTGTGTTCTTTTTACCATCATACTAGTTGGCTACAAAGTGAAATATTTGTCACAGAGTATTGTAGGTGTGCTGGCTTGTCAAGCTTGTGTATCTTCGCTTTCAACAGTAAAAAAAACCATGCATCATTATTATTTTATTTTCTCTCCTGAGCCCTCACCAATTCAAATGTATGTGCCTGGCACTTCACAGCAGAGCAGAGGCTGACGAGGGCAAGATGTGCCACAATCCCGGCTGTGCTGTGGCTAACATGTGCTGTCCATGAGTAAAACCTGTTCACATGTGTGCAGAGCTCTGAGCTGCTGATCCCCACTGCCACAGAGCCAACCCTTCCAGTCTGCTGACAGAAAACACCACAGCCGTGTGCCAACGAATATCCTACCGAAATGTAGCTATCAGGTTTGGCGAAATGCAGAATTATGGGCTGCTAGCGAGCAAGGAAGGTGCATACAATAATTCCATGAACAATCTGTTTACTCTTTTTAAGCTATAGTGGTATCTCTCAAAGCGTAACTGGAGACCAGTTCAATTTAGTCTTTTATGAATAATAGGTAACTTTTTTATCAATCTGATTTTTTGCAACATCTTGCTCCGTTGTTGTGAGACCCCCCAAAAAATAAAAATAAATATTGTGAGGGCTCTTCAGGTGCAACATACTAAAGAAGACTAAACAGGCTAATATGATTGGAAATAACATAATTATTTTTGTGTAGGCTTGTCTGCTTCTGTTGTGAGTCATCAACTACCTCCAGTTGCAAATGAGTCACTGGGTAAGATACAAACTAGAGGAAAAGCAATAAACGACTTGCACTAGATGGCGCTCTAGGATAAGGAATAGTGGGCCAGATGTATCAAAGAATAGTTTTGTGATTTTTTAGGGAATCGCAAATCTATTCTCCACAGTGCGGGGGAAGCCTCCCCAGGCACAAAGGAACCCCGTCCCGGGCCTTTAGTAGAGCGGCAGGCTGGGGGATGGGGCACAGGGCTGGAGCAACCGACCCGGGGCCTAGCGGGGCCCCTGGACCCAGCCGGGGTTCCCTGGCCGGGGCACGCAGGGGAAGCCTCCATGGGCCTGCGGGTCCCGGTCCTGGGCACCCTGCCACACGGCAGGACCGAGGACGGAGCCTGGGGTGGTGATGCCGCCCTCCCCGGGGACCTCAGTAGGGGAAGTCTCCCCGGGCCTGGCGGAACCCCGTCTCATGCCCCCTGGTGGAGCAGCAGTCTTGGAGACTGAGCCCGGGGCCCCTGGACTCCGACTGGGCTCCCAGGCACAGGTGATGCCTCCTCGTGCCCCCGGCCCCACAATACACGTTTGCCCAAGGGATGGAGCGCCGGCCTGGGTAGCATCCTGGCCCATCCATATGCCGGCTGAGGACCGCCTGGCCGAGAGGGGTTCCGGAGTACCCTGTCCCTAGTAATCCGGAGGAAGGGTACCCACTTTCCGGTAAGTCGTGTGCACCGCGAAACTGAGGGGACCCAAGGCACAGACGTGCCCGACCTCCTGGAGCCCAGGATGGAATCAGGGAGGAAAATGAGCCCTCATAGGGACTTCCAGGGCAGCCCGGCCATCTGGTCGCCCCATTGGAAAGCATTGCGTGTGACCAGGTGGCCGAGGGGATAGGTGCGACCAGATGGCCGAGGGGATAGGTGCGACCAGATGGTCGAGGGGATAAGTGCTACCAGATGGCCGAGGGGATAGGTGCTACCAGATGGCCGGGTTTGAAAGTCGAGGCCCTCTTGTCGCTCTGTGCCCCAACGAAAGAGTGAGTGGGCAACAGGGCATGGGGGTCCGGACACCCGGGGCCCCTGCTGGGCCTCAGCCATGGGGGCTGCGAGGA
This sequence comes from Triturus cristatus, assembly GCF_964204655.1. NCBI lineage: Eukaryota > Metazoa > Chordata > Amphibia > Caudata > Salamandridae > Triturus > Triturus cristatus. The sequence continues at coordinate 759,624,125 of NC_140581.1, forward strand.
GGAGCCAACGGGCCATCCGGCCCGCGGACACCTTGACAGGCAGGAGAATCAGGGGAGTCCCGCAAGGGACCGACAAACCCCCATTGGTGGAGCGGCAGGCTGGGGGATGGGGCCCAGGGCTTGAGCACCCGACCAGGGGCCTGGCGGGGCCCCTGGACCCAGCCGGGGCTCCCAGGCCCAGAGGCGCAGGGGAAGCCTCCCCGGGCCCGCCGGACCCCGTCCCGGGCACCCTGCTATACCGCAGGACCCAGGACGGAGCCCGGGGTGGGGAGGCTGCCCTGCCCAGGGCCCCTGGGAGCCCCTGAACCCAGTCAAGCAGAGGGAGTGTCCGGGGCATGATGGAACCCCGTCCCAGGCCTTTGGCAGAGTGGCAGGCCGGGGGACGGGGCCCAGGGCTGGAGCACCTGTCCCGGAGCCTGGCGGGGGCCTTTGGACCCAGCTGGGGCTTCCGGGCCCAGAGGCACAGGGGGAGCCTCCCCGGGCCCAGGGGACCCTGTACCGGGCACCCTGCCACGCGGCAGGACCAAGGAGGGAGCCCGGGGTGGGGAGGCTGCCCTCCCCGGGGACCCTGGGAGCCCCTGAACCCACCTGAGCAGGTGGAAGCTCCCCGACCACAATGGAACCCTGACCCGGGCCTTTGGCGGGGCGGCAGGCCGGGGGACGGGACCCAGGGCTGGAGCACACGACCTGGGGCCCGGCGGGGCCCTTTGGACCCAGCCGGGGATCCCGGGCCCAGAGGCGCAGGGGGGAGCCTCCCCGGGCCCACCAGACCCCATCCCGGGCACCCTGCCACGCGGCAGGAAAGAGGACGGAGCCCGGCGTGGGGAGGCCGCGTTCCCCAGGACCCCTGGGAGCCCCTGAACCCAGCCGAGCAGGGGGAAGCTTCCCGAGCACAACGGAACCCCGTCCCAGGCCTTTGGCGGGGCGGCAGGCAGGGAGACAGGGCCCAGGGCTGGAGCACCCAACCCGGTGCCTGGCAGGGCCCTTTAGACCCAGCCGGGGATCCCGGGCCCAGAGGCACAGGGGCAGCCTCCCCAGGCCTGCCGGTACCCCGTCCCAGGCAGGACCGAGGATGAAGCTCGGGGCGGGTAGGCCGCCCTCCCCATGGCCCCTTGGAGCCCCTGAACCCAGCCAAGCCGAGGGAGGCTCCCCGGGCACAACAGATCCCCGTCTCGGGCCATTAGTGGAGCAGCAGGCCGGGGGACAGGGCCCAGGCCTGGAGCACCCGAGCCGGGGCCTGGCGGGGGCACCTGGACCCAGCAGGGGCTCTGGGCCCGGAGGCACAGGGGGAGCCTCCCTGGGCCCGGGAGAGCCCGTCCTGGGCACCCTGCCACGTGGCAGGACCAAGGACGGAGCCCGGGGTGGGGAGGTCGCCCTCCTGGGGGCCCCTGGGAGCCACTGAACCCAGCCGAGCAGGGGGAGGCTCCCCGAGCACAACGGAACCCCGTCCCAGGCCTTTGGCAGGGCGGCAGGCCGGGGGATGGGGCCCAGGGCTGGAGCACCCAACCCAGGGCCCGGCGGGGCCCCTGGACCCAGCGGGGCTCCTGGGCCCAGAGGCACAGGGGCAGCCTCCCCAGGCCCGTGGGACCCCGTCCAAGGCACCCTGGCACGCTTCGGGACCGAGGACAGAGCCCGGTCTGGGGGGCTGTCCTGACCCATACAGCTGAGGACCGCTAGGCCAGGAGGAGTTCCAGAGTACCATGTCCCTAGGAATGCGGAGGAA